>NC_086179.1:100850617-101151695 GCF_023053635.1 Elgaria multicarinata webbii | reverse complement strand
CCTCAGTCCCCAGCCTCCCCATATTAAATAGGATTTTATTCATATTTGCTTGAACCCTTTGCACAACTGGGAATCCTATTCCTGTCTGCCTGCTGTAGAGGAATGTATGATTGAAAATAAATGGTAAATGCATGTCTTGGAGCAGTGCAATGGTATTTTCCAACATGCACCTTGCGATGACGCCACCTCACACGCAAGGCTTTGAGGCACACACCTCCCTCAGGTTAAGCACCACCACTTAAATACCTGAGGAAGGGGTAAAAAGAAAAGTATAACCTTTCCCTTATAGTAGAGGAGAAAGGTAAGATTTGGAAAAGGCTTTTCTGTGAATACAGCAGGCTGAAGGTTTAATGTAATGTGTTTATTTATGAACCAATAGAACCAGCCACACCCACTCAGTCCAACATTCCGTACTCTCTAGACATATTCATCAGACATACCTAAGGGAATAGAAATGTGGGTAACACCACACACCTCATCATCATGTATTTGTTGTATTGACATTTCTCGTTTGTGTAATCGATAAATTATACCAGAAAAATGCAGAACAAGCCATTTGACTGTAGCACTTAAGGACCACTTCATGTAATCAGGCTTCTTGCTGTTGTAGCCTCCACCATGGAGGCTGTTTGAAGTTGCTTCCATGCTATGATTACTTCAGTTGGCAAGCTGTACCATTAGGATCAGTCCCAACAGCATAGTTTCTCTTCCCACCCCAGCAAAATCCTTGGTGTAGCTTGGAAATAAAACATGCAAATATAGTAAATAAACCCTGCATAGAGTAACCAGAATGTTGGGGAGATTTAAGGTGGTATCTTTCTGATACTATTAAAATGAGGTAACAAAAGATGAACAGAATTAATATTGTGCACTAAATTTCTAATTTTCAAATGTGACTTTGATTTTCTTAGCTATAGTTCTTATCTTAATAACTGACAATTAGAAATTACACGGAACTCTGTTTTAAGACTCTTTTGGCTTAGGAAAGAGTCCTTCCCCCTCCTATATACCCTCCCTTGGGTGTAGTATTGTTGGGGAAAGCCTATCTTTCCACTCTCATCTCACACTATTGCCCCACTCATGCTCTTCACTCCTCTAATGCCATGTTTCTCACCTGCCCAAGGGTCTCTACTTCCCTTGCTCGGCTTCGTCCATTTTCTTCTGCTGCCCCTTACGCCTGGAACGCTCTTCCAGAACATTTGAGAACTACAAGTTCAATCGCAGCTTTTAAAGCTCTGCTAAAAACTTTTCTTTTTTCTAAAGCTTTTAAAACTTGATTTTGTTCTGACTTTTATACTGTTAGTTTTACTCTACCCTGTGCCTGTTTGGTGCATTCTCTTCCCCTTCTTATTGTTTTATTATGATTTTATTAGAATGTAAGCCTATGCGGCAGGGTTTTGCTATTTTATTGTTTTACTCTGTACAGCACCATGTACATTGATGGTGCTATATAAATAAATAAATAAATAATAATAATAATAATAATAACCGGCCTTTAGTTGTGACCAAAGAACATACATGGTGATGGCTGTAATCAATGGTGATGGCTTTTCCCATTGTTATCACTACAGTTTGAAATGTGAATGGAATGCATGCTCTCTAAAAGTTCTTCTAGTCCTATAGATGTTCATCATTCTGGATGTTTTCTGATATCTATGGAAATGTTGAGGTTGGAGAAGCAACAAGACATGGTTTTAGTAAAGGGATGCTAAACTGCAGGCCTGGAGGGCAAATGTGGACCTCTGGGGTTCCCCAGATGGCTGTGCCACCTTCCTTTAACTCCACCTCCTTTCCCATAACTGCCAATCATTTGGTGGTTTCCCAGCTGATGTGACAGCAGTAAAGAGCTTTAAATTAAACATGTGTTTTGGTTTAGGGTTTTTTTGGCCCCGCTCCTGTTGCAGTCTGTCCCACTCATCATTGGAATGCAGCCCCAAAGAGCTTCTTCATGATGAAATTTAACCCTCAGGCTGAAAAAGATTCTGCACCCTCTAGTCATATCTCTGAAGAGGGGATTTAGGCACCTGCAGGTTTTTGTTTTATTTTTCATTATCTCTGCATAACCAACTGCACCTGCCAAAATTATTTTGCTGTTATGGTTTAATGCCATAGTGGAGCCTAAACGGGCTCTCTAACTGCCCTGCCAAAATTCCCTCATCTGCACAAATGTAAGGCAGAAAAGAGCCCTGCTGATGGCGTTGTCGTATGCGTTCGGCAATAGAGAAGGTGCAGAAATTGATCCCTCGGATGCAAGCGTCCTTAATGAATCATAGCTGGGAATGATATTCAAAGGAGAGAAGAGAAATAGCAAATCAGGCCCTTTTGTTGCTAATGCAGCAGTTCTGTCCAGATGGGGTGGGGGGAGGGGTGTTTTCCGGCCGCGCTAATATTGGAGGGGTCTGAGTTAGGGAAGGGGGAGACCGGAGCCAAGGAAACGCTTCCGGGGTTGCGCTCGATCGAGCTCCCGCTTCTAGAGACAGGCCGCCTTCTCGCCTAGTCCAGCGGGGTGGGGAGCCGCGTCCTGATCCAAACAGCCCGCAAAGAGGATGAGCTGCACATCAGCAGGCACCGGCCTCGGCCCTGCCCAAGAATCCCTGGCTGGGTCTGAACTTGCTGCTGCTGCTTTGTTGCCGCCGGGCGCTCCCCTTTCTGCAGCCGCGGGCATGTCTGGGTACCACGGCAAGAAGACCGTCCCGCACATCACGGTGAGCAGCAGGAGGAGGAGGAGGAGGAGGAGGAGGGAGGCGTTGCTCGAGCCAAGCCAGGCACGACGCAGGTTAGACGAGAGTGATCCTGATGGACTAGGCGGCCCAGAAGGGGCAGCGACAGTGGAGCGGTGGGTAGACTGACGTCGGCGGCAGCGTTACAAGCCACGAGCCTAGCTGAGGAGTATATGTTCCGATCGAAATTCTCCCCACGCCAGGCTTTGGACGCAAAATAATAATGCCTTCTTACTGCCATTTGAGCAAATGATAACTTGGAATGGAAAGAAATGAAATGAGGCTTCCAAATGAGGAAGTGTTGCAATATTGGGTGACTTCAATTACCCCCATATTGACTGGATAAATGCATGTTCCAGTTATGACCAAGAGGTTAAATTTCTTGATGCCCTAAATGACTGCCCCAGAACAGTTGGTCATAGAACTGACCAGAAGAGAGGTGACCCTGGATTTAATCCTAAATGATGTCACCAAGGATGTAGTACCATGTTTAAATGTTGAACCAATTGGAAACTGACCACAGGGCTATCAAATTTACCATATATATGTAAGTGGGAAATTGCTAATGAAGTCCAACACTGCCACATTTGATTTTAAAAGGGGGAAGCATCTCTAAGAAGAAAGAACTGGTAAAAAGAAAGTTGAAAGGGGGTTAAATCCCTACAAAATTAAGTAGAATAGTTAAGTAGAATTGACTGGGAATGAACACAACAGGGGAGGGTGTGGATCAGTAAGAATGTGGTACAGGAACTTGTAGCCAATTTGAATGCCTTCATGTCTCAAGTCCCTGCTGAAATGCACCCTAGAATATTGAAGGAACTGGCTGAAGAGCTGTCAGGGCCTCTGTCCTGGGATATTAGGGATACTCTGTCACCTATTTGTTGTTTTTCTGTGCTTTTCTGTGGGACTTGAAGTGGTTATGATGGGAGATTTTAACTACTCAGATACTTGTTGGAAGACTAATTCTATCAAACACAAAATGTCAGAAAAGTTCTTGACTTGTATTAGTGATAATTTTCTCTTTCAAAAGGTTGACGTAGCCACTAGGGCATCTGCTACCTTGGGTTGGGTTCTTACTAACAGGGAGGAGTTGATTAAAGTGGTGGGAACTTTGGGTACAAGTGAACTCACATTGTTAGTGTTCTTCAAATAGTTTATTCAAATATGTCAACAGCAAGAGAAGGACAACAGAGGTAGTGGGCTCACTGCTTACAACAAATGGAGAAATCTTAGCAGATGACCAAGAGAAACCAGAAGAACTCAACTCCTATTTTGCCTCTGCCTTTACAGTTGAGTGGAATAGACTGGGAATGAACACAAGGGAGGGTGCGGATCACTAAGGATATGGTACAGGAACTTCTAGCCAATTTGAATGCCTTCAGATACCCAGGCTAGAATATTGAAGGAACTGGCTGAATTGCTGTCAGGATCTTTGTCAATAATCTTTGAGGAGTCCTGGAGAACTGGTTAGGTACCAGAGGAATGTTTCTCTTCAAGAAAGGGAAAAAAGGAAGATTTCAGTAATTATTAGTGAGCCTAACATCAATTCTTGGAAAGATGTTAGAGCAGGTAATAAAGCAGACTGTTTGTAAGTTTCTTGAAGACAATGCTGTGATTGCTAAGAGTCAGCATGGCTTTGTCAATAATAGGTCATGTGAGACAAATCTTGTCTCCTTCTTTGACAGGGTAACTATTCTAGCAGACAAGGGGAATGCTGCTAAAGTTTGGCTTGGACAGCACTACAGTAATGTGGGTCCAGAACTGGCTGGCTAACCACACTCAGAGAGTCAGCATTAATGGCTCTACATTGAGTTGGAGAACAGTAAACAGTGGGGTGCCACAGTGTTCTGTCTTGGGGCCAGTATTATTCAACGTTTTTATTAATGACCTGGATGATGGGATTGATGGGCTTCTTATCAAATTTGCAGATGACATAAAATTGGGAGGTCTGGCCAACACCCATGATGACAGAATGAGACTGCAATCTAATTTAGACAGTTTGGAAGAGCGGGCTGAGAGAAACAATAGAGAAAAATGTAAGGCATTACATTTGGGGAGGAAAAATGTAGGGTACAAGATGGGGGATTCATGGCTTGGAAGCACTACGGAGGAGAAGGATTTGGGTGTGGTCATTGACAGCAAATGTGAACATGAGTCAGCAGTGCAAGATAGCTGCTAGAAGAGCTAACACAGTTATGAGCTGCATTAGAAGAAGCATTTTATCAAAGAAGTGTGAACACCTTATTGCTCTCTACTCAGCACTAGTGAGACCACACCTGGATTATTGTGTACGATTCTGGGCACCACAATAGTTAAACAAAGAGAAATTGTGAAGAGCTCTAAAAGGATCTCTGCAAACTGGGAGAATGGGCATCAAAATGACAAATGTGGTTCAATGTAAGCAGTGTAAAGTAATTCACATGTATGTTGATGGGATCTGAGCTAGCAGTGACTGACCAAGAAAGATTTTGGTGTTGTAGTGAACAGCTCAATGAAAATGTTGACCCAGGGTTCAGCTGCTGTAAAAAGACAATTTCCATGTTTATGATTGTATTTGGTTTCTTTTTCCTAGGTGTAGAACTTGGCATTTATCCCTATTCATTTTCATTATTTTGTTTTCAGCCCAGTGCTCCAGCCTATAAAGATCACTTTGAAGTTTGTTTCTGTATTCCAGGGTATTAGCTATCCCACTCAAATTTGTGTCATCTGCAATTTTTTTCCTTTCCCCGCCCTTTTTTATTTTAAATATTTTTATTTATTACTACATAAAATACAAACCAACATAACAATTAACATACTAATATCTAACAAATTGCTTGAATATATAATTGTTAACATATAATGCTTTATCATAACATAATCCAACATAATTCAACATAATAACAAGTGCTCCCCCTTCCCTTCGGGATCATTCCTGTTTCCAAAATCTTAACACCTCTTCTGCTCTTCTGCTGGTGGTTTCCCACTTCCCTTAGAAAACACAAATATTAGGAACTGCTTCCAAATTTCCTCGAAATCATTCGTTTTTGCTATACCTCTTCTCACTTTTATGTTACATGTTAATTTATCATTAATAGCAATCTCCCATACTTCTTTATACCACTCTTCAATACAATAATCACCTTGAATCTTCCAGTTCCTAGCTACAATCAACTTTGCTGCAGTCAGCAAATTCGTTATCAATTCCTTAATTTCTTTACTACATTTTAAATCTTCATGTAGTGAGAGTAATGCAACTCTTGGTGTTTCTTCTATCTTCATTCCAACAATTTCTTCAATCTCAGAAAACACCCTCTTCCACAACTTTTGCACATATTTACATTCCCACCACATATGTAAATACATTCCTTTTCCCCCACAGCCTCTCCAACAATTTGCTGAATGCTGATTATTTATCTTGTTTAATCTAACCGGCGTTAGGTACCACCTCCATATAATTTTACTATAATTCTCTTTTATTCTCACTGACATGTTTCTCAACACTCTTTGTCACCATAGTCCTTCCCAACTCTGCTGTCCTATCTGTACCTTCAAATCTGTCTCCCAAACCAATTTTCCTACACTATCCATCAACCCTTTCTCAAGTAATATACTATATATTTGACTCATTAAACCTTTTGTCACTGTATTTTCTCCCTTATCAATTTCTTTTTTGACAATTAGTTCCTCAAACTTCGACATCTCTCTACAATCTCCATTTTCTCTTACCCAAATTTTAGTCCATTGTTCCAATTGCCAGTAATTTAACCAAGTTAATTTTTTATCTTTTAAAACCTCTTCCATCTCCTCTCTTGTATTCATCCCTCTTAACCATTCTCTTAATTTCATTTTATTTTTCTCTATTAAAACTTTACTTAATCTACTCTTTAAATCCTCAGGGAAATTCTTTAACATTATTACCGGTGTTAAAGGGGAGCTGCTCGAAAGCAGCTCCTTTTTATATTTACTCCAGATTTCCCAATGGAACTTTAAAAGCGGATTACCTATATTTTCAGCCCATTTCCTTGCTTAAAAAATACATTATCCAAATTTAATTCTATATTACTTGTGGTTTTATCCTCCATCCAATCTAAGTCTCCTACTCCTAAAATTGCTTCTACAATGTGTTTTAACCAATTTGCTACATAATATAGGTTGATGTTTTGGAGTCCCAATCCTCCCTTTTTTTGGCTTAAATACCATTTACTCTTATTTATCCTCGCTTTCTTTTCCCCATTACAATAATTATTTATAATATTCTGCCAACTTTTTAACTCTAAATCTGAGATTTTTATTGGTAGCATCCTAAAAAATAAAATTAATCTTTGCTAAAATCTTCATCTTTATTAATGCTATTCTTCCAAACCATGATAGGTTCAATCTTTTATATTTTTTCAATTTTACTAATATCTCCTTTTTCAAGCCGTTTAAACTCTCTTTTTCTAAATTCTCTAAATTTTTAGTGATTCTAATTCCCAAATATCTAATCTGCTCTTTAATTCTCATTTCTGTTTCTTTTCCTTCCCATTCCTTCTCCTTTTTAGTATAATTAAATAACATCAACTCTGATTTTGACCAATTTATTCTTAACCCAGTAATTTCTTCAAATTCTTTCAACTGCTGTTTAATTCTTTCCATCTTTCCTATTGGATTTTTAATAGTTAACAATGTATCATCCGCAAACATATTCAGTTTTATTTTTTTAATACTACCTATCCCTTCTATCTCCCCGTCATCTCTTATTGCATTTGCCAATAATTCCATAACCATTACAAACAGGACGGGCGAGAGTGGACATCCTTGTCTTTTCCCTCTGACTAGTCGTATCTTATCTGTAACTCCATCATTTACTACCACTACGGCTGTATTTTGAGAGTATAGTTGTTCTATTATAGCTTTAAATTTATTTCCAAAACCCATTTTATTTAAAATCATCTTTAATGCCTGCCAACTCACACAATCAAAAGCCTTAAAAATATCCAGCGCTAAGATTCCCGCTTTGATCTTTAACTTTTTTATCCCCTGTATTACATTTAAGACTCTTCCCACTAAATTATGCATTTGTCTGCCTGCTACAAATCCACATTGGTCTTCCCCTACATAATTAGCTATAAATTTATTTAATCGTTTTGCCAAAATAGTTGAAATTTTTTTAGCATCTTGATTTATTAACGAGATCGGTCTATATGAATCAGGGAGAGTCAAATCCTTATCTGACTTTGGAATTAAAATTATTAACGAATGCTCCCATGATTCTGGAGTCCTCTCTCCTTCCAATATGGCATTATATAATTTCAATAATTTTGGCATTAATAACGATTTAAAACTTTATAATACTCCGGTCCTAAACCGTCTACCCCAGGTGATTTACCCACTTTCAACTTCTCTATAACCTCTTCTATTTCACTTTGAGATATAGTTCTTTCCATTAATTCTTTATGTTCTATTTCCAATCCCTTCTTTATGTATTTTTCCATATACACTTCCGTCTTCTTCTTCTGAGAATCTTTTTCCTTATATAATGCTTGATAAAATTCTTGATTTTTTTTTATTTTATCCTTCATTGTGTGACAATAATTCCCTTGCTTATCTTTCACTATTCCTTTCCCATTCTTGGCTTTTTCCTTTTGTGTGAGTCTAGCGAGCATTTTAGAGTTTTTATTACTGTTTTCAAAATATTCTCTTTTCATATAAATTAATTTTTTCTGAACTTCTTCTAGATTTTTATTCTCTAGTTCTTTTTTCTTTGCTTGTAATTCTATTAGTTTATGTTTATTTTTAGATTGCCAATAATCTTTCTCCAAATTTTTTATCTCTTCCTCTAACTTTTCCTGCATTGCAACCTGTTGCCTCTTTAAGTTACACGTTTCCCTAATACAAATCCCTCTTGTTACAGTGTTCATGGTATCCCAAACAACTGCCCTTGCCATTCCTCCCTTTTCATTTATTTCCAAGGTTTCTGACAATTCCTTTTGCATTTTTTCAACCACTTTACTATATTTAAATATCTTTGTATTCAGTTTCCACCTTAACACTTCTCTATAATCCTTTCTAACTGTAAAGTCTAAACTTACCAATGCATGATCTGTTACTCTGATTACCCCCAGTTCCATTCTACAAACCTTAGTTGCAAACTCTTTAGAGACAAAGATATGATCTATCCTAGAATACGTATGATGGACTGGAGAATAGTATGTAAAGCCAGGATCTACCCCCTTAAGCAATCCTTTTCTTTAATTAACTTATTTAGTATAGTAATATTATTCCTCTTTTCTGCACTAGTGGGGTTTGACCTGTCCACTCTGTTATCCATAACCATATTAACCATATTAACATCTCCAGCCAAAATAACATATCCCTCCTTAAATTCTTCTATTTCTGGTTTGGAAGAATAGCTTTAATAAAAATGAAGATTTTAGCTAAAATTAATTTTGTGTTTAGGATGTTACCAATAAAAATATCAGAAACTGAGATAAAAAGTTGGCAGAATATTATTAATAAATATTGTAATGGAGAAAAGAGAGCAAGAGTGAAAAAAAATAATTGGTATCTAAGCCAAAAAAAGGGTGGATTGGGTCTCCCAAATATAAAATTATACTACGCAGCAAATAGATTAAGACATATTGTAGAAGCAATTATAGGAGTAAGAGATTTACATTGGATGGAAGAAAAAACTATAAGTAATGTAGAGATGAGCTTGGATAATGTCTTTTTTAAAGATGGAGGGAGAAAGTGGTTTGGAAGTATAGATAATCCACTCCTGAGGACTCAATGGGAAATTTGGAGTAAATTTAAAGGGAAGCTGCTTCCGAGCAACTCTCCCTTAGCACCGATAATAATGTTAAAGAATTTCCCAGAGGATCTGAAGGGTAGATTATATAAAATATTAAAAGAGAAAAGTAAAATGAAACTAAAGGATTGGTTAAGAGATATAAAAACAAGAGAAGATATGGAAAAATTGTTAAAGGAGAAAAAATTATCTTGGTTAGAATATGGGCAATTAGAACAATGGAATAAAAAGTGGATTAAAGATAATAGAGTTTGCAGAAAGATTACTAAGTTTGAAGCGTTAATAGCAAATAAGGAAAAAGGTAAAGGAGGTAGTATAGTTTTAAAAGGGTTAATGAGTGAAATATATAAAATATTGTTAGAAAAGGAGTTTAGAGAGAACCCAGAGAAAATGGTATGGGAGTCAGATTTGAAGGTACAAATAGGGCGACAGAGATGGGAGGGACTATGGAAACAAAGAGTGTTGAGAAGTTTGTCAGTGAGAATAAAGGAGAATTATTTTAAAATTTTGTGGAGGTGGTACCTAACCCCGATTAGATTGAATAAGATAAATGATCAGCATTCAGCAAATTGTTGGAGAGGTTGTGGGGAAAAAGGAACGTATTTACATATGTGGTGGCAATGCAAATATGTACAAAGATTATGGAAGATGGTGTTTTCAGAAATTGAAGAAATAGTGGGAATGAAAATAGAACAAACACCAAAGATTGCATTACTGTCACTATTTGAAGATATAAAGTGTGGAAAAGAAACTATAGAGCTGATATCGAGTTTGCTGGTTGCAGCACGATTGATGGTAGCTAGGAACTGGAAGATTCAAGGGGAATATTCTATTGAAGAATGGTATAAAGAAGTATGGGATATAGCCATTAATGATAAACTGACATGTAATATTAAGTGGAGAAAAGGCGTAACTAAAATAAATGAGTTTGAAGGAATCTGGAAACAGTTCCTAATATTTGTGTTTACTAAGGGAAGTGGGAAACCGCCAGCAGAAGAAACGATCAGATTTTGGACTCAGGAATAGATCCCGAGGTGGGGGGTGCACTTTTATGTTAAGAATGATTATGTTGTAGTATGATAATGTATAGGTAATACTTATTCAACATATATGTACTCAACATTTATTCAATATGTATGTAGCAGTTGTTTGATGTTTTTTTTTTTACTATTATTATTATTATTGTAATGTTGTATGTTTATATAGTGTAGAAAATAAATAAAAATATTAAAAAAAATTCTTCTATTTCTCTAAATAATTCTTTGTAAAATTCTCTTTGTCTCTCATTTGGGGCATAAACATTAACCAAAGTATATGCTTTACCTTCAATTTGACCCTTTATTAAAAGGTATCTACCTTTCCCATCCTTTTTTATATTCTCCAACGTAAATCCACTTCTTTTGGAAATCAAAATGGCCACTCCATTTTTTTTAAGTCCCCAATGACTTTTCATAATAGACTGACTATTTCAAAACTAATTTATTATTATTATTATTATTATTATTATTATTATTATTATTATTTATTTATTTATATAGCAAGACCCTGCCGCATAGGCTTACATTCTAATAAAATCATAATAAAACAATAAGGAGGACTCTCTAAGCACAGTAAGTTTCAGGGATGTGGGTTTCAAAACAAAAAAGTTATACGCTAATCTTTTCCGCAATGCAATCCTATGGGAAAAAATCACCCAAAATGGTGGGTGGATCAATCCGCAAAAAGCAGATCAATTCGCTTGCGGTCGCTTCTCTTCGCTATGCTTCGCTAGCCACCTGACTTGCTTTTAACAGGCGAAGCACCCTGCTCCGCTATCGCTTCTAAGAACCAAAGAAAAGCGGAGCACAGCCCTAATTGATACCTTGATACTCTTGGAGTCTAATTCTGTAGCCAACTGTGGATCCACCTAATAGTTGTTTCATCTAGCCCACTTTTAGCTAATTAGCTAATCAGAATGTCATGGACACTTTATTAAAAGCTTTGCTGAAGTCAAGATATAACATGTCCACAGCATTCCCACAGTCCAAAAAGGAGGTTACACAATAAAATCAACAGGTTGACTAAATCTCTAGACAGGATTTGCCCCAAGAAGGTCCTGCAGCCTTGATCTATTCTGATAATTCTTCTGGTAACAGAGTTGGTGGTGTTCCTTAAAACTTCCAGTTGGTGCGAATTTCTGAAAGAGGCCAAAAAAAGAAAAGAAAAAAGAAAAAAAACCTGCCAAGGAAATCAGCCATTGTCCAGTTCGGACTGAAATGAGTGCTAGTTAATTATGTTTATGCAATATACTGTTGAAATATCACATTCACACACATAAATTAGCAGACAGACATCTGGCGGTTAAAAACATTTAACTTTGTTGCTGTCATGGTGGATTCCAAATTGTTGGCCTGAAAGAATAATGTTGTATTCCCCCTCCATCCTACCCAACACACACACACACACACACATTTTTATCCAATTTTAACTGTCTAGAACTGAGATATGGGATTCTAATCTAGAATGTTTATAGCAGTGAATAAGTAGCTCGTTCTTACGAATCCTTGTGCCTTTTGCTCCTGAGGATTAATTACTTAAAGCTTTAATGTACACTGTATGACCTAATTCTTTTCATTTTATTTTCACTGTTTCTATTCCCCCAGAATGATCGCCTACTCATTAAAGATGGACGAATTATCAATGATGACCACTCCTTCTATGCAGATGTGTACATGGAAGATGGACTTATAAAGTTAGTTTTAAAACACCAAACTTTCTTTGCATGGCCTGTTTAAAGTCTTGTAGGTATCTGTTAACAAACGTATCTAGTAAAAGTTTTGATCTTTATGATATCGGATTATTGAATTGTTAGGAAAGCAGATGACATGAAACTAAAGTTTTTATTTAGTGTAGAAAACACAGACCAAAACCAGCTAGGCAAGCAAAGAATTTCCACTATATAAGATGTAAAGAGGGAGATCTGCTTTTTGTCCTATTTACCAATACCAATGGAAGTGAATTAAATTGAGTAGTAATGTAACACAATGATACTATATATCCCCACTCCCTATTCAGGGCTCTAGGTCGCTACTTGTGCATCACTGAAAAGCGGACACCTGTTTGCATAAAATGTGCATATGCTAATTTATATGCATTGATACATTTTTTTAAAAAAATTCTAATTTAAATAGAAATAGAATACATCTGACCATAGTGTGAATACCTGTGACCAAGTGATCTGTGCCCCTTACTTTATTATTATTATTATTATTATTATTATTATTATTATTATTATATTTATTTGTACCCCACCTTTTGTCCAATACTTAGACTGCCCAGATGTTATTGATGGGCAACTTCAAGGCCCAGAGCTTCCTTCTGATGGTTCTTTTTTTATATACCAGATTTGGGCTGGACAGCTCTTCAAATGGAGGACAACTTCAAAACAGAGGAAGGTCCTATGTAAAAGAGGAGAGATGGCAACCCCAGGTGTAGTCAGTCTGGAAGAGGGGCCTTATAATGCTGTTCAGACCTCTTGTGGGGTGATGGGGAGATTCAGAAGTGAGATTAGGGATAAATGACACTTTTAAATCTCACCCTGATAGCTATATAACATGAGAAGGCTGCCAGACCCAAACCTGATCATTTTATAGCTAGGGGGAAGGAGGTGTTCAATGCTGTTCTCAAGAATAAGGAGGGGAAAGGTTTTTTTTCTTCCTTTGAACTATCTCCATATACTGCAGGAGGAGGTATTTTCAGCCTCATGGAATGGATTCCCCCCAAACCTTAAAATCTCTCCCCAGATATTTATTGTAAACTGTCAGGAGTTTGAGCACACAAGTTCCCTCTCTTCCCCTTCCATTTTCTTCTCTCTCACACACACTTGTTTGGTTTTTTATTCAACGGACATATATGAACATGCCATGCCTCAGAACTCTCAACCATAGATTTAGTTGATTTACTCACAGAGTATGTATGTATGTATATGTATATATATATATATATATATATATATATATATATATAAATAAATAATAATAATAATAGTATATCTGGATTCTTTAGCGGTGGGTAACATCAAGGGCTCCAGGCACCAATTTTAACCCTCTTGGGGATTACACCATCTGTGCACCCACCCAAATAGATACACATATACTTCCTCACCTTCTCCAGATCCCAGAAAATGAGTGCTTAAAGAGGGTGTGGTTAATGCCTCTTCCTCCTCCCAGCAATCATCATGATCACTGGAACTGTAGAGACGGAAGGCTTTAACATTTCTCTATTGGCTTCCATGCAAAAGTTCCACTGCTGCTTGCCTGGGAAACCCAAGTTGACATTTGGTGAGGAGTTACTGCTAGACTGGGGGCCGCTAGTTGGGGGATTGGCACAGACAACTGGGCTGTGAAGTTTTCCAAGACGTGACTAGAGTTACATGAAGAAAGACTAAGGTAGTAAGAATGATTCAGAGGATCTGCCAGGAAGGAGAGACCAGGAGACAGAGCTACCTAAAGTGTGAGATATAAAGGCCTGGGCGGGCGGGCAGGGGGAACCCAGACAATTCAGGGGAAAATATTTTCCCCTGTGTTTTCCCAAGGATGTTTCCTTGTTCTTACCAAAAAATAGGAATAATTTTATTTTTATTATTTTTTATTTATTACATTTTTATACTGCCCAGTAGCTGAAGCTCTCTGGGCGGTTCACAAAATTTAAAACCATTAAGAACATAATAAAACATCCAACAATCTAAAAACCCAAATACAAAATACAATATAAAAAGCACAACCAGGATAAAACCACACAGCAGAAATTGATATAGGATTAAAATATAGAGTTAAAACAGCAAAGTTTAAATTTAGGTGTTAAAATACTGAGAAAAGAAAAAGGTCTTCAGCTGGCAACAAAAAGAGTACAGTGTAGGCACCAGGCGGACCTCTCTGGGGAGCTCGTTCCACAGCTGGGGTGCCATAGCGGAGAAGGCCCTGCTCCTCCTAGTAGCCACCTGCCTCACTTCCTTTGGCAGGGGCTCACGGAGAAGGGCCCCTGTGGATGATCTTAATGTGCGGGCAGGTACATATGGGAGGAGGCGTTCCGTCAAATAACCTGGCCCCAAGCCGTTTAGGGCTTTGTATGTTAGTACAAATATAATAATTATAATAATAATAATACCACCATTTTGGATTATAAAATATTTTATTTTTAATGATGAATAACGTATAAGGTAAGGTGTTCATATATTACTGCATTCTCTGCCCATTATATGAAAACTTTTATGTAAGACTAGGAATGTAAAATTTCTGGAAATTTTGAAGCTATGCTGGAAAATGGTTTTATTTCTTCCATTCCTTATTGAAATTACTGAACTATCTTTTACTGGGAGAGCAGCAGTACAAGATACTTAGGGCTGTGGAGTTTTCCAAGATGTGACTAGAGTTACATGAACAAAATGTGTGTTGTCAGTTTTTTTTTCCTTTTCTATAGAGTCGTGTGTTTCAGGGTTTATTCTGGTTAGGCTAGCGTAAAGCCCATGTTGCCATGAGATGCTAGTAGTCCTGTTCCTTTCCCACTTTTTTGCACCACAGAGTGGGCTCATGAAAATTACAAATGTGGCTTATGCATAGTGACAATTTGCATGTGGTGTGGCCCCGCCCTGCATCATCTTTCCGGTGCCCCAATTAGCTGCCTCCATCCCCTTCACCTTCTCTGGTGGCGGCGACAGCCTAAGCCATCAGCTGGGCTAGGGCCCACCTTCGAGCCACACTTATTGGCCAAACATCCTGTTGGCTGAGGGGCTGCCCTGTGTGTTTGGTGTGGAGGAAATTAATTACCATTAAAGCATGTGTGTCAAGCTTTTTTGAAGCTTCTTCATACCTACACTGCTCAAGCTTCAGTTTAAAACAAAAATGAGCAGTCTTGTAGATCTCCAGTAATAAGCTTAATACTACCATATTCTTTTATAAGATGCTGTAGCAGTCAATGAATGTAGTTCATTGTAGTTCGCCGACACGTAAAAGAAACACTGTAGGTTATCCTGCCACTACCACCACATATGACAGAACAATGGGGGGTTTGTCCCACTTATGTTTCTTTTAAAAATGAGTTGTGGCTTGGTGTATGGAACTCACTGTCACAATATTCAGTAAAATTCACAACTGGACCTCATTGAATTCTGCCTCCACTATAAAACCTTTAACTGTGGCCATGAAAATAAACTAAAGGAAGCTCACTAGTCTGGCTCCTATGGCATGGCATTGGCATGGGATGGACAGCATCACTAATGACAACCTTTCAAAATGAATAGAAATTAAGATGTTAATTAAGGGGAATTATTTTCAAAGGGGAATAAAATGTCACTCTTCAGGTATACATTGAGATCGCTTAAAAGTTCTTAAATTAAATATCCTTAGTTACCATTCCTAATAGATAAAAGCATCTTCTACAGCTAAATAAGCTCTTTTCCTTCAAGCTAGATTTCCCTAAACTCCACCCTAATCAATTCCTCGCAAACATGAATAGATGCTGTACACGAGTCGTCCTCTGCGTCATCTGGCTTCTAGGATGAATCAGATGTTTCAGCAACTACTTACTGAAGTTCCCCCTGGTCAGACATAAAATAAAATATGTTTGGTATATTAATTTTAAAAGTATCGCTTATTCAGACAAATTACAAATTTATTTATTTATTTATTTATTACATTACATTTCTATACCGTCCAATAGCCGGATACAATCCTACACATGTTTAGACAGAAAAAGGTCATGCAATTCCCAAGCCAGAAATTTTAGGATTTTTTCTGTCTAAACATGCATAGGACTGAATTTACTTTTAAGTGTTCTTAATTTTAATGATAGTTTGATGAGCACAACAAGTTATACATAATACATTTTAATACACAAAGTGACTTTAGATCTATAAAGACCACTTTAAATAAAATACAGCTTTATTATAATTGCAATGTGTGTTTTTTAAAAAACAAAAAAGCCTGCTTTGCCCCCACCGATAACTTCAAAATTTGGGGAAAAGTTTTACATATCCACCTAAAATGAGAGAAGAGCCCTTGCCTGACTTCCTGTTGGCAGGTACTTTAAGATACAGTGGGAGGAGACTGGATGCTAGATCTGGACTGTTGGTCCTGCTCTTCTTATTCCTTTTAGTGTATCTGAGGAAACTTCCATCAGAAAAGCCTAATGTGCACATTATTATTATTTATTTATATAGCACCATATGTGGGTGTAACTGACATTAGGGATCATGATGAAGTGATCAGTCCCTTACTATAACAGGCATGAAGTACACATGTGTCATAGAACTCAGAGAAGGTGGGGATGGTCTCTAGTCCTTCCACATGGAATGCTTTGCCATTCATCATGTGGGGGAAAATATTGCTGTTTCATTATCCAAAGAAACCATTGGGATTAGAATACATGTGTGTGTGATGTCTATTTAAGCCCTGACAACCACTGGTCATCATAACAGATGCTACTGAGGAAGAGAAGCCAAAGGTTTGCCATAGACACTAATGTGTTGAACCAGCCCCATGCATGTATAGAAACTTCTGTATGTACATGTTTACCTCATTCCCTTGTTCTAGTAGCAAAGCAAGCTGGGGCCATGGGTTCATTTAAATAAAGATCGGAGTGGGGAATTAAAGAATTCAAACAAGATACACATCTGATTTCATTTGAGTAACAATAACTTTCCCCTCCCTCACTTTTTGCTTTTCTTCTCCAACTTTTAACTGCTTGGATGACTTTAATGTAGCAGTCCTCCACTTCTTGCCTGTTCCTCACAGCTGCTCTGTCCTCTAATAATCCAGTTGGCTCCTTGTCTTGGCTTTCTGCTCACACATTCATTAAAAACGCTCTCTTCCAAACACCACCACTTTCCTCTTCTTCCTCTCCCCAGCTGCCTTTCTGAACAGTTCTCTTCCTTCATTGCATTTCTCAAGTAACTGCTGCCTTGACTCTCCCCTTGTCAACTTACTTATCCCATGCCACACATACACATGCATGTACGCACACACAGCTCTTCTCATTATTCAAAGAAGCCATTGGGAATTAAATGCATCTGTGTATAATGACTAGTTAACCTAGACAATCACTGTTTGTCATAGAACGTGCTAATGAGCAAGAGAAACCAAAGGTTTGACATATTTATCTATTAGCTATTATTGCATTTATATCCTGCCTTTTTTCCAACAAAGAGCCAAAGGCGGCGTACATAATCCTCTTCCTCACCAACAAACCTGTGAGGTTGGTTGGGCTGAGAGTCTGTGACTGGCCCAAAGTCACCCAGTGGGATTTCATGGCTGAGTGGGGACTAGAACTCGGATCTCCCAACTTCCAGCCCAACACTTTAGCCACTACACCACATACATTTCATCATCATTGTTATTTATTATGGTCACAGACCAGCAAAATCAACACCAAAACATACAAAGGATAGATAAAAAGTGACATAAAAACAAAATACAGCTTGGTGAGTTGCTTCTCTCAGAAGGATTGCAATGTTATTTTTCTAATTTGCACTGAGGTCATGAGAAACTTAGAGACCCTTTCAGTAATATGGGAGGACACATCCCTTAAACAGATTAATACCAACGTTGTGGGGCTATATCCAGAAAAGGCTGTTAATAAAAGAAAGATTAATTTCTTTCTGCATTCCTCATACATGTTACAATGCAAAATGACATGTTCAACAGATTCTATTGCTCCAGAACCACAGAGACATATCCGTTCATTAACCAGGATCTTACTAAATTGTCCTTCTAGTAATACTGATGGCAACACATTAAAGCGAGCAAGGGTAAATGCTCTCCTATACTTGGGAATGGTTAAAACATACAGATATGAAGCTGCAGTGAGCCCATAATTATTAAAATTATTGTAGAGCAGTGGAGAACAAAATTTGTTAGCAGCAGTTCTTAAATGCTGTAGATCTAGATCTATTAGTCTTTGAATAACAAGAGATTGGGCCTTCTGGTGCCCATAGTTGCCTACAGCTTCCACAGAGAAGCCCAGCTTAATTAATTAATTAATTTTATTACATTTATATACCGCCCCACAGCCGAAGCTCTCTGGGCGGTTTACAGCAATTAAAAATAGTAAACATTAAAAGTATACAAAAATTAAAAAAACATAAAAACAGTATAAAAACAACAGTATCCATTTAAAAACAACAATTCTGGGGTCCATTAAAAACAAACTTAACGTTGTTAAATGTTGTTAAAACGCCTGGGAGAAGAGAAAAGTCTTGACCTGGCGCCGAAAAGATAACAATGTTGGCGCCAGGCGAGCCTCATCGGGAAGATCATTCCACAGTCGGGGGGCAACCACTGAGAAGGCCCTCTCCCTTGTTGCCATCCTCCGAGCTTCCCTCGGAGTAGGCACTCGGAGGAGGACCTCAGATGTTGAGTGCAGTGTATGGGTAGGTTCATGTCGGGAGAGGCGTTCCATCAGGTATTGTGGTCCCAAGCCATGTAGGGCTTTATAGGTTAAGACCAGCACCTTGAATTGGGCTCGGAAACATATAGGCAGCCAATGCAAGTGGGCCAGAATCGGTGTTATATGCTCAACCTCCCTGTTCCAGCTATCAATCTGGCCGCCGCATTTTGCACAAGCTGCAGCTTCCGGACCGTCTTCAAAGGCTCCCCCATGTAGAGGGCATTGCAGTAATCTAATTTGGAAGTTAGCAAAGTATGGACAACTGAAGCTAGGTTATCCTTGTCCAGTTAGGGGCGTAGCTGGGCCACCAACCGAAGTTGGTAGAAAGCACTCCATGCCACCGAGGCCACCTGAGCCTCAAGTGACAAAGATGGTTCTAGGAGAACCCCCAAGCTATGAACCTGCTCCTTCAGGGGGAGTGCAACCCCATCCAGAACCGGTTGAACACCCCCCATCCGATCAGAGGAACCACCCACCAGCAGCATCTCAGTCTTGTCTGGATTGAGTTTCAGTTTATTAGCCCTCATCCAGTCCATTGTCGCAGCCAAGCACCGGTCCAGCACATCCACAGCCACACCTGATGAGGATGAAAAGGAGCAGTAGAGCTGCGTGTCGTCAGCGTACTGATGACAGCGCACTTCAAAACTCCGGATGACCGCACCCAACGGTTTCATGTACATGTTAAACAGCATGGGGGACAAGACCGACCCCTGCGGAACCCCATACTGGAGAGTCCACGGGCCCAAGCACCACCTTCTGGAGCCGTCCTGCTAAGTAGGAGCGGAACCACTGCAATGCAGTGCCCCCCACTCCCAACTCAGCCAGACGTTCCAGAAGGATACCATGGTCGACGGTATCGAAAGCCGCTGAGAGATCAAGGAGAATCAACAGAGTCACACTCCCCCTGTCTTTCTCCCGACATAGGTCATCATACAGGGCGACCAAGGCTGTTTCTGTGCCAAAGCCAGGCCTGAAACCCGACTGAAATGGATCCAGATAATCAGTCTCATCCAAGAGTGTCTGGAGCTGGCCCGCCACCACTCGTTCAAGGACCTTGCCCAGGAATGGAACATTTGCTACCGGCCTGTAGTTACTAAGATTTTCCGGGTCCAAGGAAGTTTTCTTCAGGAGTGGTCTCACTACCGCCTCTTTCAGACAGTCTGGGACCACTCCCTCTCATAGAGAGGCATTAATCACCTCCTTGGCCCAGCCAGCTGTTCCATCCCTACTAGCTTTTATTAGCCAAGAGGGGCAAGAATCCAGTGCAGAGGTGGTTGCGTGGACCTGTCCAAGCACCTTGTCCACATCCTCGAGCTGTACCAACTGAAACTCATCCAAGATTACAGGACAATACTGTACTCTGGGCACCTCACTAGATTCACGTGCTATAACACTGGAGTCTAAGTCCTGACGGATGCAAAAGATTTTATTCTGGAAGTGCCTTAAGTATCTTAAGTAGCTTCTTCTCCATCTCTCTCATCCAATGAGTGACATGGGAATCTGAGAGCAGTAAAAAGATATAGCTACCAGGAGCTGCAAGGAAGTGTAGCCATAACCACCATTTAAAGGCCTTGATCCATGCCTTGCATTCAACTGATCTAATACTCACTTCCAGATAAATATTTGTATTTCTTTATTTACAGTCAACAGACCAATATAAAATAAGAAGATACACCATTATATAAAACAGTACAAAGTAGGGATAAAAAAGAGGGAGTGTTACAAAACCACTAAAGATACTAGATTGTTATTTGTTGGTTTCTGAAAAGGGAACATAGCTGCGTTCCCCACACAGGAAGGGAGGCCCAGTAATTTTCTAAGAAATACAGATTGGACTCTTTCAATGTGGGCATTAAATCCCAGTATCCAAATAGGAATACCGTAAGTAAGTTGGGCCAGAGTCTTAGCTTTGTAAATTTGAATTGCAGAAGGGATGAATTGACCACCTTGCATGAAAAAGAATCTTAGGATCAGCTGCTGACTAGAATTTGCTGAATTAATTGTCTGCCTTCTTTGTTCAGACCAAGCTCCAGTGCTCTGCATTTGTATGTCTAGATATTTTATATGGGCAACTTGCTCAATGATATTACCATTTAAAGTCCATCTGTATTGCTTCCGAGCTTTAGAGAACACCAAAACTTTCGACTTGCTATAATTGATAGTCAAACTATTCTCAGAGCAATAGGTCCCAAATGCAGAGAGTAATTGTTTTAACCCAATTCTAGAAAGTGATAACAGTACAGCATCATCAGCATACAGAAGTAAAAGCACCTTGGTGTTGGACAATTTGGGAGCATGGGAATCAACACTACAAAGATAAGAAGCCAAATCATTTAAAAATAGATTAAAAAGAAGAGGGCCCAAAATACAGCCCTATCTTACACCTCTAGTAACCAGGATTGAATTGGAAAGTTGTTCCTGCTGCCCACATCTGACTTGTCTAGAGGTCTGATTATACAGACATCTAATAAGAAAGAGTAGGTGCTTGTCCATAGAACTTTTGTATAATTTGAACCATAGCAGTTCCCTTGAAACTAAGTCAAAGGCAGACTTAAGATCGATGAAGGCAGTAAAAAGCTTACCATCAGGAAATGAGGTATATTTCTCTGCCAGGTGAGCTAATACACAACAATGGTCTAAGGTTGAGCAGCCAGCTTTAAACCCAATCTGTTCCTCACCTATTATATAATTATCCTCCATCCAATTTAGAAGCTTACATTTTAAATACCTGGCATAAAGTTTCCCAATGACTGAGAGAAGGCTGATAGGATGATAATTTGCTGGATTGGTCCTGTCATCTCTTTTAAAAATAGGGACTATAATTGCTTTACTCCAGATATCTGGGATCTTTCCAGAATTATTAATAAAAGTGAATAGAATTGCTAATAGGGGAGCCCACCATTCTGGATTAAATTTTAAAAGATCAGGGGGTATAGAATCTGGGCCTGGAGCTTTACCAGAATTAAATTCAGTGATCAAATTGACAATTTCACTAGCTCCAGTCCTGTATGTGCATAATTGCCTCATCCTCTTGTTCCAGTATCTAAAATGAATGAATTCTTGAATGTTGAACTATTGTGAATAATAGCCATCATGGTCATTTACTTTAGGTACTACAGTCCATAGAAAAGGTATCAATGAAACTCAGGTGTTTACAATACAGACTGGGTGACTACAGATGACTATTTGCTAAGTGGTACTTTGTCCTGCTTCCTTCACAGCACAATGCTATACATGTCTTTTCAGAAGTAATTTCTGGGTTACTGCCACATAAATGTATTAAACATTACAGTCTGTGCCACTCTGAATCTAGGCCCTCTTCCTATATTCAGGGTTAACATGCTGCCTGATCTCTCACCACTTTTCAGCATAAGATAAGGCCTCCCATGAGGTTTTTAGGTCCTGTATGATGTTTCCCCTTCATCATTTTCTTTTGGCCCCTCCTTCCCTCAGCTTTGTTTCCTTTAGCTTCTTTCTTACTGTCTTGTTCAATCTACCATCTTCTATTGGTCTACCTGCCCTAAGTTATCTCATTTCCTGAAACTTTTCTCATTTAGCAGTTCCGCCACCTCCCTGCTTATCTGCTCAGCTCCTTCCTCTCCTTAACTCCATGTGAGATTTCCTCTAGCCAAACAAGCCTTTCACTTATCATAATAGAAGTTGCATTTTAACAAGGATCCAGTTAATATATTGGAGCCACTGACACTTAAAACCATGTGGATAGAGTTCCATGTTGGACATGGAGATATGAAGGTTTGTGGAGGACAGAAAAAATGTGTGTGTGGGAACTTTCCCTAGATTTAGCCCCTCCCCGTGCCCCATTTCTTCCTTTATTTTTTTTTAAAAAAATTTGGTTATCATTTCCATGTCTTCACACCGCTAATCAGAAAGAGTTTCATGTGTGGGAAATGCCTGAACTAAATGTAATCCTGTTTTCCTAGTGATTAACTAGGAAATATTGTTAAACAATTGGGAGTCAAAAACCCTTACAGATCTATCGTAAATCACCCAGAGATATACCAGTAGGTTGTTATCTACCTTCTGCCCACCACTGATTTAAAGAGCACTAAGACTAACCCATGAGATATAGGCCTTAGCTAGATGGGGCTTTATCCCAGGGTGATCCCTGGGCAACCCCACATGACGCACAGGGGATCCCAGGATCCGGGAGGAATGATCCCTCCCTTGCCCCGGGATCTCACCCTCCCCTTTAGGCCTGCTTTTTCTGCGGTCTTGGGCTGTGCCTGAGACTGCAGAACATGTGGCCAGGTGCCGCGGTTTGTCCCAATTCCTCGTGATTCCTCACAAGGAGCCGGAACCCACGCATGGGGCGCAGCACTCCTCAGGAACACTGCACCCATCTGGGGTGGGGTAAGTAATTATTTTTTAAAAAATTACTTACCTTTTGCACACGAGCGTTTGTGCGCTGCTGTCCCCTTAAGAAAAAAATTAGATGGTGGGCGCGATGCCTCTCCCTCTGAGATCATCGCGCACTGCATGTGTACTGAGGGGGAGATCTCACGATAAAAATTTAGCGGGATCTTCACCACCACCACCACTAGACTGCTAAGTCTAGCTAAGGCCATAGTAGCTAAAGCTTCATTTGCAGAACCTATCATTGAGAAATGCAATAAGATCTATTAGGATTCCAGTTGCTGTGTAGTAACTTCTTAAAAGTTAGACCCTAATGGATGCGTAATACTCCATCAAATGTTACTATTGACTCTTTAAAGGATTGCTATTAATGTTTCTAGGCAAAAGACTAAATTGCTCTTCTTTCTTCTTGTTAGGCAAATAGGAGAGAATTTGATTGCTCCTGGTGAAGTGAAAACCATTGCAGCTAATGGGCTAATGGTTATTCCTGGAGGTATCGATGTCAATACTTATCTTCAGAAGCCCTATCAAGGCATGGCAGCTATTGATGATTTCTATCAAGGCACAAAGGCAGCTCTAGCAGGAGGCACTACCATGATCAGTAAGTACTAGAAATATATAGCTCTTCATAATGGAAAAGTTCAGGATAAATCCATTCACAGAAGCATTATAGAAGAATCTGCTCTTGTGTTCCATATGAGCCAGTATCTCTAACTAATGATACATGTGGATGGATTAACTAGGTTGAAGAAAGAACACAGGCTGCTGGTCAATTCTGGAATATTTGCCCATTTTAACTTTTTTTTTTAATTAGAATCATTACTATTTTTTAATTTCAGAAAAAAATCATAATTTCAGAAAAATGTAAACACTTTACATTTTTTTCTTATTTTCACAATAGCATTAAACACACAGAGTGGCAAGGCTGCTGTTGTACAAAAACTTTTGCATCTATCTATTTTACATTTGGCTTTATCTTCTCAGAAGGGGCAATTATATCAATTTAATCCAATTCTGCAAAGAAAGCGATTTTTTAAAAAAACAAATGCAGAAAAACCCTGCAGCTATTTGTCTAAAATTTGGTAGGCTTCTTCATTCAGAAGGAAGAAATAAATTTCATGTTGTGTTGTAAAACAAAAAGCAAAAAATATGTTATAGCCATTTGTTGATTTCCTGGTGATAGTCAGTGGGGAAACATATGAAGCTTTGAATTTTCTGATGCAAGGTTCTGATTTGGAGTAAAATTGAAGCAGCTGACCTCTAAGTGGTCCAAGGACCATTTCTGAATTACTGAATCATGGCCTGAGCCAAATCTGGCTTCACACCTATATGTTTCCCTTACTCTGTACAGCACCATGTACATTAATGGTGCTATATAAATAAATCTATATAAATAAAAATGTAAATGTTCGTTCGAAACAGACGTTATATCTCCAAAAGTTCTTCACCGATTGCTTTGAAATTTTGACACAACGTTGCATTCAAATATGCGAGCGTTGTTATGTAACTATGTTCTATATGGGGACAAAAGTTTGTCTTAAAATCGAAGAAATAGGCCTCCTCAAAACCAGTCCTGCTGATCATTGTGACATCGCCAACCAGTAGGCCAATCCACTGCCTCTGCCTTCTCTCCTATTTGCATCTTCTCTCCTATTTGCTCTTATAGGTCATTGTGACATCGCCAACCAGTAGGCCAATCCACTGCCTCTGCCTCCTCTCCTATTTGCATGTTCTCTCACAACTGGCTGAGTGAATATAGATGTCACACCTGTGACAGTTACACTTTCTGAAGAAAGGTAACTGCCAGGAGTTTCCACTAACCTCCTCACCGTAAAAACATCCTTTTTTAAAAACCAAACAATTTGCGTTACTTCATCCAAATAATGCCTCACAGAAGATCACACTTAGGTCGTCGTACTCGCAGAGCGGAAGCACTGCGACGAGAAATTGCAAATCAGACTCAGGAAGAACGGGCATCAGCAAACGAGAAAAAAAGAAAAAGAATGCCTCAAATACGTGCCAAGGAACCAGGCAAGCAACGTTCAGCCAGACTTGAGGATGCCCGATTAGGAGCACGGCAATCGCGTTCTACAGCTTCAGATCTGCTTTGTTCTCAACAGAATGAATGCGACATGCTGAGAGTGGCTGAAAGACGTCAACGAGAAACAGCACATCAGCGTCAAACACGACTCCGTGGTAAACAATCACATGATTACAATCGCCTTGCATTCCGGTACAACCCAGCTGATGATTATAGCTTGAGGCGGCATGTTCTCATCGGCACTATGACTGAAGTGTGTCCTTATTGCAAGGCTCTTAAATTTAATGGAGAAACAAAAGGAATGTGTTGCGCTGCTGGAAAAATTAAACTGCCTCAACTTGGAGAACCACCAGAGCCATTACAAACTTTGCTTGCCGGATATACCGCAGAACCAAAGCATTTCCTGTCTAACATCAGGAAATACAACTCATGCTTCCAAATGACGTCGTTCGGCGCAGAAATCATCACAGCTCCATTTATGCCAACTTTCAAAGTCAAACGACAAATTTATCATAAAGCCTGTTCCTTCCTTCCGTTTCAAGATAGTCAACATAAATTCATACAAATGTATTTCATTGGTGATAGCAATGATGAATTAAATGCACGCTGCAGAATTTATACCGGCATAAAAAGGCATCGTTTCAAAACTGCAACAGCTACTTCACGAAAAAAAAATTTAGTACATTTGTTCAAGAGAGCAATTGACATGATGCCATCTGATACACACAAGATTGTTATTCATGCTGACAAAACACCTGCTGGAGAACATGTGCGAAGACTCAATGTTCCAACTATAGACGAAGTGGCAATTGTTATAGTCGGAGATCAAACTTGACAGGACGTTTCAAAGGTGAAATGTCCTCATTCTTCACATTCCTATGATTCCAACAGATATGCCATTTCAGTTTAAGAGATTGCAATTCCCAATTCGATTGGCGTTTGCAATCACCATCAACAAAGCTCAGGGCCAATCTTTAGAATTGTGCGGTTTAGATCTAGACACAGATTGCTTCTCACATGGACAATTATATGTTGCGTGTTCTAGAGTCGGCAAACCAGACAATCTCTATATCTACACAGACAATGGAACAACTAAAAATATTGCATATCCACAAGCATTGTGAAATTAAACATATTAGAAACATCCGCTTTGTCTTTTCTTTCTTTTCAGTTTAACCAGACTGAGCCACAGCAACGCGTGGCAGGGTACAGCTAGTGTAATAAATAAATAAATAAATAAATAAATAAATAAGTGTGGATGCGGGTGGGTACTTTTTGACTCTACTGCACATGCATGCAAGATGTAAATACAGGCATATGGACTCAAAACATGAGAGCACTGTTTCCCATTCATTCCCCTTATACCTAGCTGCCCAAATAGTAGATGATGATGATTGTAATAATTCACAATACTGTTGCTGTTGATGATGAATATATTTGAGTTGTAGATATTCTGTCAACATACAAGCCGTTGAGAGCAGTGGAGGCTGATTGCTTCAGTTTCAGGTTCAATGCCTTGGATTGCTCCTTTAGAGTTCTGGCTGGTTCTGACTGAAACCCAGATACACAGCCCCAATGAAATCAGAGCCACCAGCATGCACTGGTTGACAGGAATAGTGTTGTTGTATTCACAGGCAGCTGGTTGGACACTGTATGGACAGAATGCTGGACTAGATGGACCAACCTACCCCAACCTGGATGTGTTGGACTACAACTCCCATCATTCCTAGCCAGCACCCCACCAGGTTGAGGAAGGCTGACATAGACCTTTGGTCTGTTCTTAGTTCTATCATGTGATTAAACATTCCATTAAACCTTAATGTTTTTTTTAAAAAGGGAACTATTCTACTCAGTCAATTTACTTATTAAACATAGCCTGAAAAAATGAAAGAAAACAGTCAAGCATAATCCAATTCAGTTTGGATGCATGGAGTATAGAATTGCAATACCTTCAAGCAGAAGTTGTTTTCTCTTAGTAGGTTAGCAAAGACTTAAAATTATCTGTATCTAGGTGTATGATCAACATACCCCCCCATCCCCAATGGGCACCACACTGCATAAAATATTTCAGGTTTTGCCAACTTTCATATGGTAGGTAAACTTGTCTATATAAATAAAAATGTAAATGTTCGTTCGAAACAGACGTTCTTCACCGATTGCTTTGAAATTTTGACACAACGTTGCATTCGAATATGCGAGCATTGTTATGTAACTATGTTCTATATGGGGACAAAAGTTTGTCTTAAAATCGAAGAAATAGGCCTCCTCAAAACCAGTCCTGCTGATCATTGTGACATCGCCAACCAGTAGGCCAATCCACTGCCTCTGCCTCCTCTCCTATTTGCATGTTCTCTCACAATTGGCTGAGTGAATATAGATGTCACACCTGTGACAGTTACACGTTCTGAAGAAAGGTAACTGCCAGGAGTTTCCACTAACCTCCTCACCGTAAAAACATCCTTTTTTAAAAACCAAACAGTAGGCCAATCCACTGCCTCTGCCTCCTCTCCTATTTGCATGTTCTCTCCTATTTGCTCTTATAGGTCATTGTGACATCGCCAACCAGTAGGCCAATCCACTGCCTCTGCCTTCTCTCCTATTTGCATCTTCTCTCCTATTTGCTCTTATAGGTCATTGTGACATCGCCAACCAGTAGGCCAATCCACTGCCTCTGCCTCCTCTCCTATTTGCATGTTCTCTCACAACTGGCTGAGTGAATATAGATGTCACACCTGTGACAGTCTCACGTTCTGAAGAAAGGTAACTGCCAGGAGTTTCCATTAACCTCCTCACCGTAAAAACATCCTTTTTTAAAAACCAAACGATTTGCTTTACTTCATCCAATTAATGCCTCACAGAAGATCACACTTAGGTCGTCGTACTCGCAGAGCGGAAGCACTGCGATGAGAAATTGCAAATCAGACTGAGGAAGAACGGGCATTAGCAAACGAGAAAAAAAGAAAAAGAATGCCTCAAATACGTGCCAAGGAACCAGCCAAGCAACGTTCAATCAGACTTGAGGATGCACGGTTGCAACCACGGCAATCGCGTTCTACAGTTTCAGATCTGCTTTGTTCTCAACAGAATGAACGCGACAGGCTGAGAGTGGCTGAAAGACGTCAACGAGAAACAGCACATCAGCGTCAAACACGACTCCGTGGTAAACAATCACACGATTACAATCGCCTTGCATTCCGGTACAACCCAGCTGATGATTATAGTTTGAGGAGGCATGTTCTCATCGGCACTATGACTGAAGTGTGTCCTTATTGCAAAGCTCTTAAATTTAATGGAGAAACAAAAGGAATGTGTTGCGCTGCTGGAAAAATTAAACTGCCTCAACTTGGAGAACCACCAGAGCCATTACAAACTTTGCTTGCCGGATATACCGCAGAACCAAAGCATTTCCTGTCTAACATCAGGAAATACAACTCATGCTTCCAAATGACGTCGTTCGGCGCAGAAATCATCACAGCTCCATTTATGCCAACTTTCAAAGTCAAACGACAAATTTATCATAAAGCCGGCTCCTTCCTTCCGTTTCAAGATAGTCAACATAAATTCCTACAAATGTATTTCATTGGTGATGGCAATGATGAATTGAATGCACGCTGCGGAATTTATACCGGCATAAAAAGGTCCATCGTTTCAAAACTGCAACAGCTACTTCACAAAAAAAAACAATTTAGTACATTTGTTCAAGAGAGCAATTGACATGATGGCATCTGATACACACAAGATTGTTATTCATGCTGACAAAACGCCTGCTGGAGAACATGTGCGAAGATTCAATGCTCCAACTATAGACGAAGTGGCAATTGTTATAGTCGGAGATCAATCTTGACAGGATGTTTCAAAGGTGAAGATGTCCTCATTCCTCGCATTCCTATGATTGACATGCCATTTCAATTTAAGAGATTGCAATTCCCAATTCGATTGGCGTTTGCAATCACCATCAACAAAGCTCAGGGCCAGTCTTTAGAATTGTGCGGTTTAGATCTAGACACAGATTGCTTCTCACATGGACAATTATATGTTGCGTGTTCTAGAGTCGGCAAACCAGACAATCTCTATATCTACACAGACAATGGAACAACTAAAAATATTGCATATCCACAAGCATTGTGAAATTAAACATATTAGAAACATCCGCTTTGTCTTTTCTTTCTTTTCAATTTAACCAGACTGAGCCATAGCAACGCGTGGCAGGGTACAGCTAGTATAGAATATGAAAGGGAAATTCCAATGCATTGCAGCATGCAAATGCAAAACAGCTTTAAGGACTGTACTTTTGCTCAGGGGTGTAGAGAGCATGATTGAAAATCTCCAAGAAGGAAAGTATTAGTGTTTTGGTTCCATTTCTGTAGCTAGCTAATAATAAAGAGAACTATTTAATGTTCTTAGAGGAAACTGATTATCTGGACCCATCTCAGTCTGGTTTCAGACCAGAGCATGGCACTGAAACAGCCTTGGTTGCTCTGACCGACGACCAACTCCAGATGACAGATAGGCAGAGTGCTATCCTGTTGATCTTCCTGGATCTCTCAGCAGCTTTTGACCATTGATCATGGTATCTTACTGGATTGGCTCTGCAAGAGCCAATCTGTAGGAGGCACTGTGTTACTGTGGTTCCACTCCTACTTGCAGGGCCAATTCCAGAGAGTAGTATTGGGGGATTCCTGTTCCACCCCATGACTATTAAGTTGTGGGGTGCTGGGGTTCTATTCTATCCCCCATGCTGTTCGACATCTATGGAGCCTCTGGGTGAGGTCATTTTGGGGTTGGGTGCCATCAGTATGCTGATGATACTCAGCTCTATCTCTCCTTGTTGTTGGGGGAAGCTGGGGCAGTGAAGGTGCTGGACCTGGAGGCTATAATGGCCTGGATGAGGCCCAATAAACTGAATCTGAATCCTGATAAGATGGAAGCTCTGTGGATTGGTTGTTCCCTAGGCCAGGAATTGGGTAAACAATCTGTTCTGGATGGGGTTGCACTCCCTCTGAAGGAACAGGTGAGTAGCTTGGGAGTACTCGTATACTTGTCACTGAGGGATGCTTGTTAGCTCCAATATTGTTTAATATATATGTTAATGATATAATTGGGCAGCTGTCAAGTAACTCAAATTTTCCTGTATCTGTGGGCTCTAGGAAATTGACTATTCTGATGTATGCAGATGACATGGTTTTATTTTATCAAAACCTAATAGGGATGCGAAGGCTGCTGAAAGCCTTTGTGGAGGTTTGTATAAAGGAGCAACTGTGCATAAACTTCTCCAAAATTAAAGTGATGGTGTTCGGTACCCATCCGGCCAAACATAAATGGACACTGAATGCCCATTATTTGGAGCAAACTAAGCAATTTAATTATCTAGAAATTTGCTTCATGCAAAATGGTTCCTGGTCAGGCTACTTAACAGCTACGAAATTGAAAGCCCAAAAATCGATGCAAACTGTGTTGAGATTTGCCAAGGTCAGAGGAGGGCAGTTAGTCGTCACAGCCAGTAGAGTTTTTTCGTCAAAGGTTATACCACAGCTATCATATGGAGCAGAAATATGGGGATGTACAAACTTATGCTCACTTGAAATCATCCAAAATAAGTTCTTAAGGTTATTTAGGCCTTCCACTAGGAACTCCTTCCAGCTATATCAGAGTAATGCCAGTGACTTACACTATCTGGAGGTCTATGTTCTTCTATTATGCTTAAATGGAACATACGATAAATAGACTAATAACTCTCTCCATTAACCAACAGAGAAACTCTCCTATCAGAAATAATTGGGCATCCCAGTCTGAAACTAGCCTAATAAATTTTGGATTTGATCCCCAAGTGATAATGGTAATCTATTTACAATACAACTGTGAATCCATCAATGAACGGCTGCAGCAATATTTTGCTAACTTAGATCTAGAAGCAATTAAAGTCTCCAGATTCTCCACCTCCTTCCCATCCTTAAAAACAACCCACAAGGAAGAGAAATATCTGTCAGAAATAACATCACCTGCCCTCTGTAAAGCATTTATAAGTCCATGTTTTCAGACAATGAAAACCAAATTTAGAGAAGGGAGTCACAAAAATATCCCCAGAGAACACCATCTTTGTATCTGCGGCTGCCAGGTAATAGAGGATATTATACACTATGTCCTATATTGTAAACTTTACAAAATCCCTAGGGATAAACACCTAACAAGAAACCTGGCCCTGATTGCTAATTTCACAGATATGGATAAAATAATAAACCTACTCTCTAATACAACCAAGTCCATCATGCTAAATCTGGCAAGGTTCTCTGCGAAAGCAGCAAGAATCAGGGAAGCTTTAGAGGGCTCAGACGGTACCTGAGAAAGGAGGATTATAATCCCATAACTTACTTTGGTCATGTATATGTCTTCTGTTCTGCTCTATTACATATAGCTTGTACTGTAAGATGTAATTGTGTACTTTGGCTAAAACCTATTTTGGTTGCCTCAATAAACTTTGATTGATTGATTGATCCTTGTCACTGGAAACCTAGGTGGACTCTGTGGCCTGGAGTACTTGGGGCCAGCTTTGGCTGGTCCACCAGCTATGGACGACGTCATTTGGAAGCATGAGTTGTATTTCCTGATGTTAGATAGGAAATGCTTTGATTCTGCGGTATATCCGGCAAGCAAAGTTTGTAATGGCTCTGGTGGTTCTCCAAGTTGAGGCAGTTCAATTTTTACAGCAGCGCAACACATTCCTTTTGTTTCTCCATTAAATTTAAGAGCCTTGCAATAAGGACACACTTCAGTCATAGTGCCGATGAGAACATGCCTCCTCAAGCTATAATCATCAGCTGGGTTGTACCGGAATGCAAGGCGATTGTAATCGTGTGATTGTTTACCACGGAGTCGTGTTTGACGCTGATGTGCTTTTTCTCGTTGACGTCTTTCAGCCACTTTCAGCCTGTCGCGTTCATTCTGTTGAGAACAAAGCAGATCTGAAGCTGTAGAACGCGATTGCCGTGCTCGCAATCGGGCATCCTCAAGTCTGGCTGAACGTTGCTTGCCTGGTTCCTTGGCACGTATTTGAGGCATTCTTTTTCTTTTTTTCTCGTTTGCTGATGCCCGTTCTTCCTGAGTCTGATTTGCAATTTCTCGTCGCAGTGCTTCCGCTCTGCGAGTACGACAACCTAAGTGTGATCTTCTGCAAGGCATTATTTGGATGAAGTAAAGCAGATTGTTTGGTTTTTAAAAAAGGATGTTTTTACGGTGAGAGGGTTAGCGGAAACTCCTGGCAGTTACCTTTCTTCAGAACGTGTAACTGTCACAGGTGTGACATCTATATTCACTCAACCAATTGTGAGAGTACGTGCAAATAGGAGAGGAGGCAGAGGCAGTGGATTGGCCTACTGGTTGGCGATGTCACAATGACCTATAAGAGCAAATAGGAGAGAAGATGCAAATAGGAGAGAAGGCAGAGGCAGTGGATTGGCCTACTGGTTGGCGATGTCACAATGATCAGCAGGACTGGTTTTGAGGAGGCCTATTTCTTCGATTTTAAGACAAACTTTTGTCCCCATATAGAACATAGTTACATAACAACGCTCGCATATTCGAATGCAACGTTGTGTCAAAATTTCAAAGCAATCGGTGAAGAACTTTCGGAGATATAACGTCTGTTTCGAACAAACATTTACATTTGTATTTATATAGATTTGTTTGATCTGCAATTCATGGAGCATCCAGATGTGATGTGTTCTTCAGAAGTGGCAGGTTTCTAAGATAGTGTCATGCCTCCCTCAGATTCATCTGAGGATGAAGAGGAAGAAGAGGTGGCAGATCCAGCTGAGGGTCCTAGCGCAGAAATAGCCCCGGAGCCCTCACTGCCAGATAATGACCAATGACCAATGCCCTGCCACAGCCCCTGTCTGATTCAGAGGACCAAGTCCCATTGACCCCTGCAGAGAGAAGGAGGCTTAATATAAAAGAGCAACGGAGAAGAGTGTTGGCCCATTTAAGGGGAAAAGCCTGCCAGGAGACTGGGGACTAATTAACAGCAGCTGCTCCAGGACGCTGGAGATAAAGCTGCTGGAATCCCACAGGCTGGCACTGAAGTGCAAGGTCAGATCAACCTGCCGGCGCTCTTTTATCTGCTCCTAGACCTTGAACCTCGCCCCATCTGGACACCATGCCTTCTTTGGATTTTGGACCCTGGACTGGACAACGATCCTTCTTTGCCTTAGTGAATCAGCTTCAAAGATGCAGTAAATTCCCAAACCCTGCTTTGCCTCAGGGTTGGAGACGTAAATTTTGAGGCAACAATGGATGAAGGCCAATGCACCACAGTACAGAGAACAGCTCCAACAGAGTCCCAAAATAGCGTCTGCAACAAGGTAGGAACAAAGCCAGACTATAAAACACATGGTCTTCGATGTCTATATACTAATGCCCAGAGCATGGGAAACAAACAGAATGAACTTGAACTCTTATTACATGAAGGCAAATACGACTTGATAGGTATAACTGAAACTTGGTGGGATGACTGCCATGACTGGAATATAGCAATTGAAGGATATAACTTGTTCAAAAAGAACAGAAGAAATAGAAAGGGAGGTGGAGTTGCACTATATGTTAAAAATACCTATCCCTGCACAGAAATACAGGCGGATGAGATTGGGAGCCCCGTCGAGAGCGTCTGGATTAAAATAAATGGGGCTAGGAATAAAAAGAATATGATAATCGGAGTCTACTACCGACCACCCAATCAAGGAGAAGACGAGGACGAAACTTTTGAGAAACAAATTGCCAGTGTTTCAAGGAAGTGTGATGTAGTAGTGATGGGGGACTTCAATTACCCTGATATCTGTTGGGAGACCATTACTGCCAAAAGCGGCCCTTCCAAGAAATTCCTGACATGTATGGGTGATAACTTTCTCCTACAGAAAGTGGTGGAAGGAACTAGAGGGTCAGCAATCCTTGACTTGTTATTGACCAATAGGGATGACTTAGTGGATAAAGTGGCAGTTACGGGAACTCTGGGGGAAAGTGACCACGTCATACTTGAATTCTTGATTATGAAGGAGACAAAAGTCGAGCGTAGCCATACACGTACTCTGGATTTTAGGAAAGCTGATTTTAATAAACTCAGAACTATAATAAGTAAGGTCCCGTGGCAAGGGAGCCTAAAAAGAAAAGGAGTGCAGGATGGGTGGGAGTATCTAAAAAATGAAATTTTAAAGGCACAGTTACAAACAATTCCAACCAGGAGAAAAGATAGAAGACAACAGAGGAAACCAATGTGGCTCCACAAAAAGCTTATTGATGAACTGAAAACAAAAAGGGATACATATAGGAAGTGGAAGGAAGGCCAGGCTACAAAAGAAGAGTACAGACAAGTGGCGCAGAAGTGCTGAAATGGCGTCAGGAAGGCTAAAGCTGTGAATGAGCTGAGATTAGCGAGGGATGCTAAAAGCAATAAAAAGGCTTTCTTCAGATACGTGAGTAGTAAAAGACAGAGGAAAGAAATGGTGGTTCAACTGCTTAATGAGGATGGCAAATTGATAACAGATGACAAACAAAAGGCTGAAGTGCTCAATTCCTACTTTGCCTCGGTCTTCTCCCAAAAGCGGATCTATGACCCCCCTGGAAAAAGTGAAGCAGAAGTTGAGGGGGCAGGATTGCAGTTTGAGATTGATAAACAAATGGTCAAAGAACACCTAATTTCCTTGAATGAGTTTAAATCCCCAGGGCCCGATGAACTGCATCCAAGAGTAATGAAGGAGCTAGCGGAAGAACTCTCAGAACCTTTGTCTATTATCTTTGCAAAATCATGGAAGACGGGTGAGGTGCCGGACGACTGGAGGAGGGCTAACGTTGTCCCTATCTTCAAAAAGGGCAAAAAGGAGGAACCTGGGAACTACAGACCAGTCAGCCTGACATCCATCCCTGGGAAAATTCTGGAGCAGATTATAAAGAAGTCAATCTGTAAACACCTTGAAATCAATGCAGTGATTACTAGAAGCCAACATGGATTTGTCAGGAACAAATCCTGTCAGACTAATTTGATCTCATTTTTTTATAGGATAACCTCCCTTGTGGACTGTGGGAATGCTGTGGATGTCATATATCTTGACTTCAGCAAAGCTTTTGACAAAGTACCACATGACATTCTGATTAACAAACTAGCTAAAAGTGGGCTAGATGGAACAACTATTAGGTGGATCGACAGTTGGCTACAGAATCGGACTCAAAGAGTACTTATCAATGGAACCTTCTCAAACTGGGGAGAGGCAACGAGTGGGGTGCCGCAGGGCTCAGTCCTGGGCCCAGTGCTCTTCAACATTTTTATTAATGATTTGGACGAGGAGCTGCAGGGAATGCTGATCAAATTTGCAGATGACACAAAATTGGGTGGGATAGCTAATACCCTGGAAGACAGAAACAAACTTCAAAGTGATCTTGATAGGCTGGAGTGCTGGGCTGAAAACAACAGAATGAAATTTAATAGGGATAAATGCCAAGTTCTACATTTAGGGAATAGAAACCAATTGCACAGTTACAAGATGGGGGACACTTGGCTCAGCAATACTACAAACGAGAAAGATCTTGGAATTGTTGTAGATCACAAGCTGAATATGAGCCAACAGTGTGATATGGCTGCAAGAAAGGCAAATGCTATTTTGGGCTGCATTAATAGAAGTATAGCTTCCAAATCACGTGAGGTACTGGTTCCTCTCTATTCGGCCCTGGTTAGGCCTCATCTAGAGTATTGCGTCCAGTTCTGGGCTCCACAATTCAAGAAGGACGCAGACAAGCTGGAGCGTGTTCAGAAGAGGGCAACGAGGATGATCAGAGGTCTAGAAACAAAGCCCTATGAAGAGAGACTGAAAGAACTGGGCATGTTTAGCCTGGAGAAGAGAAGATTGAGGGGAGACATGATAGCACTCTTCAAATACTTAAAAGGTTGTCACACAGAGGAGGGCCAGGATCTCTTCTCGATTCTCCCAGAGTGCAGGACACGGAATAACGGGCTCAAGTTAAAGGAAGCCAGATTCCGGCTGGACATCAGGAAAAACTTCCTGACTGTTAGAGCAGTGCGACAGTGGAATCAGCTACCTAGGGAGGTTGTGGGCTCTCCCACACTAGAGGCATTCAAGAGGCAGCTGGACAACCATCTGTCAGGGATGCTTTAGGGTGGATTCCTGCATTGAGCAGGGGGTTGGACTCGATGGCCTTGTAGGCCCCTTCCAACTCTGCTATTCTATGATTCTATGATTCTATGATCTCTCCCTCCCATCTCTCCTGGCCTTGACGGGGTTATTGCTGGTTATCAGCAGGAGATTTACGGCCATTCCTTGGAAAGCAGCATTAGTCAGCCAGCAAAGCCTGGCTTTGGCATAAAATTCCCACAGCATTTTGTCAATGCCATTTTCTCTAGTGCAAGTAAATGTGAAATGTTACAAGTGGTTTGACTCCAAACCATTGACTGATAATGAGCTCTCTGTATGTGGTACTTTGTCACATCACTTGTCGGAGGAAATGGTTCTGGTGACCAACATTTGGCAAATAAAACTATTCTTGTCTTCGTTTTCCAAATGAAAATCTGTAGGAATGTTTGTATATCTTGCAGACAATTTTTTCAGCTGACTTGTTGATTTCTTGGTTAAGGTCACTTTTTCCTAGATTTTAAGGAAAATGCTTTCCAACCATCTTTTTTTTTTTTTTTTGCTATGTCCAGCAATGTATTGCAGATTATGCTTTGCATGTAATGGTATGATGTCAGTCAGATCTTCTACTGAATGTGACAGCTAGTCATAGATGGTATGCATAGGAATATACTTAGGCCATTGCTAGACCAGGCTATATCCTGGGCTGATACCCGGGATCGCCCCTGTGCATCCAGATGACGCAGAGGGGATCCTGGGCTCAGGGAGAGATCAACCCTCCCTAGCCCTGGGATATAGCCTACCCCTTTCAGCCTGATTTTCTCCATGGTCTTGGGAGACCACGAGCGTGTAGCCCATTCCGCGGCTTTACCCAGATCCCTGCAATTACTCACACAGAGCTGGGAGAAGCCGCGCACGGGGCGCAGCATTCCCCAGGAGTGCTGCGCCCATCGGGGGCAGGGTGGAGGGAGTGAGGAAATCATTTTTTAAAAAAACACCTACCTTCCGTCGTTCATGCGCTCCTGCGCAGCCAGCCCTTTAAAACTTAAAGAAAAATGGCGGACGCGACAGGTCTTTCCTTTAGCTCGTCGCTCCTGATGTCTAGACTAGGGCGACATCCCACAATAGTTGTATCATGGGCTCTCCCGTCCTCTCGCCCGGATTTTAAGGTAGATCTAGCAAAGGCTTTAGTCTGTTTTCATCCATGTTCTTTCACATGTCATTCTACCTAAATGAGCCACAAGCAGTACATGAACAACAGTGTCATGTGCTGATACAGCAACAGTGTTGGCATTTGTGTGCATACAGTACTATACTGTACAGTACAGTATCAGCCTCCTCATACACACATTGGGATTGGAAGACTTTACTGTGTTTTATTTTCTGAACCCTCCAGAAACAATTATAGTCTTGTTCTCAGGTGCCTGGATACTAGTCGAAGGTGTATAGCTTTAGTCCAAGTGACAGATGAGCAGGGTACACTGTGGCCCCTATTTTGGGGGCACAGTACCTCCCATTTTAGGTGCTTAAGCAAATTTTGGATTTTTTTTGTGTTTCAAGAACTTGGGCCACCCCTCGGAGGTCTTCAGGATCTCCCAACATCCCAGGGATCCCATAGAACCCATCCCCATCTCTCCAAGCCTCCATTTTGTGTACAGGTGGCCATGTTGTATGTGACCCAAAGGGTGTGTTTCAGGTTGGAGTGTGACCCCCTTTAAGTGCTTGGCACAATGGCCTCAACCAGTTGGAACTGGTATCAGATGACCCAAGGTGATGGCTTATGGGCCAGCAGAGATTTATGCTAAAGGCAAAAAAGTAAAATAAATCCTTGCTTCAAAAGTAAATAAGTAGGTGAGTGGTACTGAGTTGATAACATTATTATAGTCATATGATATAAAAAGAAAATGATCACAAGAAATGCTCTTAAAATACCAAGTAATTTTGCAAATTAAGCCTTGAGTGTATTCAAGAGTTACAGCCGAAAACTGAATAGCTCAGAAAGCTTCAACACAAGCAAACAAGACCAAACTCTGCTTTTTCTTTCAACACTAGTGGATATTAATCTCTCAAAACAACAATAACAACAACAACAACAACAACAGCCAGGTCAAAAGGTGGCACCTCAATAAGATCACAACCTCCTGCTCTATTTCTATTACTCCAATATTTAGGAAGTTATTTATTTGTAACTATTTACAGTCAGTATTAGATTATGATCTCTGCTTTACCCTTGAACATACATTGAAAAAATGAAGGAAAAATCCATCTTTAGGTCTTTCTTAAACCACCCTAAAAACAAGTTCAGCACATAAGAGGTGTTAAGTTGTAAAATCCAAAATTCTTAATCACTAAAACAGATTTAAAAGTATCATGGTACCAGTAAACTCTTGCATTCTCTATTATGCCATGGCTCTGTTATGTGTGTAATCTCTTCTAGAGCCACACAAGACAACACAGACTTTAACATTGTTATAATTTTAATCCAGATGACAAAGTATAAAAGCATTTAAAGTGGCTTGAGAGGTAACCATCCTGCACCTGTGGGCTCTAGACACGTGCCATCCCCATGACATAAAAAGAGCCCCCCCAAAAGGCACCACAAGAGCATCTCATCCAGTACTCTGCCAGGGACGAGTACCCATCTACCCTAATGTTCTTAATGAAAGAAAGAAATATCAGCAGTCCTGTTAGTTTGTGCAGCGCAAAAGTAGAGACTGAAAGGAAGGAAGGAACTCTAGGTCTCTCCCTCCCCCCACCCCAAATAAAATCCAAGATACAAAAATGACACAAATCAGATCCCAGACAAGAACACTTTTCAGGGGGTCGTCCTCTCCTCATCCCTACCTTAAGGAGGGATCAATTCCCTCAACATGTCCAGACTTGTGAATCTTGCCATGTGGAGTGTCCTGAATTCAACCAAGATGAAGTTTCAGGGAAGCCCCTTCCTGCCGACTCCACCTCTTTCATGCCATCTCTTCTCATGTTAGCCCATAGAATGAATGGGACCTCTGGAGCCCTTCATGCCACTGCAGGTGGGTGGCTGCTCCGGCTGTGGCTGATCTTCCTCTGAGCTCCATGGCAGCTGGCCAGCCATCATTCTTCTTAGAGCACACATGTGCCCCACGCTTCTCCCAATACCCACAACCCCTTTCAATTTGTGAGAAGCGGGGAGGGTGTGCGTGGGTCTTCTATTTCTGCTCAGATCAGCTATGGTAATGGCTCCTACACCATTTGCATAGCCGTTACACAAATTGCGTAGCTGATCTGAGCACCTCCGGCCATCCGGCAACTTATCCGGACATTTAAGAGGATTTTGAAATCTCTCCCCGGATCCCGCTTGGGGGTTGGATTTCTGGACATGTCCGGCAAATCCGGGCGTATGATCAGCCTATGTTACATTGGCCATCTTCCAGTCCTCTGGTACAGAGGCTGTACAATCTGGGCCTGGTGATTTATTTGCTTTCAATTTGTCAATAAGGTTGAGAACTTTATCTTTTGTCACCACTATTTTCCTCAGTTCCTCAGACTCCCTTCCTGAAAACATCAGTTCAGGCACAAGCATGAATCCTCTGCAGTGAACACCGATGCAAATAATTCATTCAGCTTCCCTGTAATTTCCCTTTCCTCTCAAAAATACCAAGATTATGGCAACCAGCTTGATTGATAACTGGCAAATAGAGGGAGAAAACGTGGAGGCAGTGACAGGCTTTGTATTTCTGGGTGCAAAGATTACTGCAGACGCTGACTGCAGCCAGGAAATCAGAAGACGTTTACTTCTTGGGAGGAGAGCAATGACAAATCTTGATAAAATAGTTAAGAGCAGAAACACCACACTGACAACAAAGGTCCGCACAGTTAAAGCAATGGTATTCCCCGTAGTAACCTATGGCTGCGACAGCTGGACCATAAGGAAAGCTGAGCGAAGGAAGATAGATGCTTTTGAACTGTGGTTTTGGAGGAAAATTCTGAGAGTGCCTTGGACTGCAAGAAGATCCAACCAGTCCATACTCCAGGAAATAAAGCCAGACTGCTCACTTGAGGGAATGGTATTAAAGGCAAAACTGAAGTACTTTGGCCACATAATGAGAAGACAGGATACCCTGGAGAAGAGGCTGATGCTAGGGAAAGTGGAAGGCAAAAGGAAGAGGGGCCAACCAAGGGCAAGATGGATGGATGATATTCTGGAGGTGACAGACTTGACCTTGGGGGAGCTAGGGGTGGTGACAGCTGACAGAAAGCTCTGGCATGGGCTGGTCCATGAAGTCACGAAGAGTCGGAAACAACTGAACGAATAAACAACAACAACAAACTCCATTGTCATCCAACGGTCCAACTACTTCCCTAGCTGGTTTCCTGCTTCTGATATATTTAAAGAATTCTTTATTGTTGGACTTGATGTTATTAGCGATGTGCTCTTCAAAATGCTTTTTTGGCATCTCTTATTGTTTGCTTGCATCTCCTTTATGCAAGCTTGTGCTCCCTTTTAGTTTCCTCACTTGTTGGGCAAGACTTTCATTTTTTGAAAGAAGCCCTCGTTTCTGCAATAGCTTCTTTGACACTGCTTGTTAACCTTGCTGGTGACATCTTGCACTTGGTGCTACCTTTCCTAACCTCTGGAATACATTTTAGTTGAGCTTCTATTATTGTGCTTTTGAGTAAGCTCCATGCATTTTGCAAGGATTTAACCCTCTTGATTCCCCCTTTCAACTTTCTTTTCATTAGTTCCCTCATTTTAGAGAAGTTTCCTCTTTTGAAGTCAAGCGTGAATATGTTGGATTTCCTAGACAATTTCCCACTTAAGTGTATATTGAATCTGATAGCACTGTGGTCACTGTTACCAAGTCGTTCAACAATGTTTACATCTCGTATTAGGTCCTGAGCAGCACCACTTAGAATTAAGTCCAGGGTTGCCTCCCCTCTGGTCGGTTCCATGACCAACTGTTCCAGGGCACAGTCATTTAGTACATCAAGAAATTTAACGTCTTTGTCATAATGGAAGTCTGTCCTGAGGAAGCGGCTTTGCAACCAGCCACTTTTTAACTTATCTTCATGGGCTATGTGCCCAGACTGGGAAGACCGCCAGGTACCAGCAAACACACCAAATGAAGAGATAACACTTAATTTGTATTTCTCACACAGTTCAAAACATAAAGAAACAGAACAGTCTTTCTGTGCTTACGCCGAAGTCAAAGCCAGTCCATAAATCCATCCAATTGTCATAAAGGGAGGGTCACGAAAGTCCACAAAGCCAGTCCGAGTTCCAAAGGGCAGGAGAGAGTCACAGAGTCCAAGAAGTCCGTAGTCCAACAGAAACACGACAAGGCCAAGGTTTCAAGGTCTAGAGCTTTCTCAGGCAAACCAGATTAAGTCTGACAAGTTCCTGGCCTGCGCACTGTTACTTAAATACCCAAGCCCAGAATCACAGCTGTTCCCGGTTTATCTGGCGTTTAGTAGCAATACGCTTGGATCTGCGTAACGCCTCCTTCTCCGCCCTTTGTTGTTTGAACGATGGCACCGGTAAGATGTTTGTTTGCTCTTCCTCTAAGGCTGAGCTGGAGGGAGCCTCTGCTGGCTGCTGCCCAGCCATGCTGGTACTGGGTCCAGCCTGCGGCTCTTCATCCCCAGACTCCTCATCATCAGATACCTCACAGTTCCTAACAAAGTCACCCATTATTATGACACTTCCTCATTTGGAGGCCCCACTGATTTCATTTTCCATCTCAAGGTCACTCTGAGCATTTTGGTCTGGGGGACGATAGCACGTTCCTAGGACTACATTAGTTTTGTGGCCCTGCATTGTCACCCACAGCACTTCTGTGGAAGAGTCTTCCCCATTTATGTGCTCTAGTCTACTTGACACAGTGCCCTCTTTGATGTAGAGTGCAACACTGCCCCCAGTATTTGGGTGACCATGTGACCGGATTTGCCTGGACATGTCCAGGAATTGGGGGCCAAAACCGGGTCTGGGGGGAAAACCTTGAATTTGCCCCCAAATCCGGAAAAATTGCCTTACGTGGGAAGCTAGAAAGGCCCGTTTTCGCCACTTCCGGGTACAGGCTTTTCCAGCGTCTCCCATGGCACATCCGGGCTCTTGCTGGGTCATCGCCATGGCGACGACCCAGAAGGAATCTGGATGGGGGCTAGGCGAAGCTGGAGAAGCCTGTTTCTGGAAGTGACAAAAACAGGCCTTTCCAGCCTCTCCCACAGTGCATCCGGGGTTCTGCTGCCTTGTCGCCACAGCAACTACACAGCAGAAGCCCAGATCGCTGCTCTGGGGAGGCTAGAAAGGCCCGTTTTCATCACTTCCTGAAACAGGTCTTCCTAGCCCCGCCCATCCGGGCTTCTGCTGGGCAACGATCATGTGGGAGGTGCTGGGACAGCCCGTTCCTGCCTTCCTGGGCCTCCGGAAACACTTTGCTGCCTCTCCCACACACCGGGGGCCATTGGCGCCTTTTTAAAAAAGCCTCTTCTGCCTAGGAGAATTTTTAAAATCTTGATGGCTCTGGTGGGTGGGAGAAGCGGTGTTCTTTTGAGGCCTCCAGCAAAAACTTTGCTGCCCACATGCTCCATGTGTCTTAAAAAAAAAACTTATCCTGTCCAGGAGAGAGCTCTTTAAAAAAAAAAAAAATCCCGATTGCTCCTGTGAGCTGGAAAAGCAAAGTGAAAGTGAAAGAAGACGCTGCTGTTTACAAACTGCCCCGAGTGAGATGTGCTGTTGCTACAGCTTCTTTTGGTCTCCTTCTTCTGTCTCCTCTCCAAGGCAAGGAAACTGGAAAATGGAGCTCTCTGTTTTCTTTTGTGCCTTCCCCACTTACAAAGCAAAGTGACTCCAGTTTGGTAAAGACAATGGCCCCGCCTAAAAATGGCCTCTCCTGCTGCTGCAGGAAAGAGCTTTCTTTGAGTCCTGATGGCCCTGGGTGGTGGAAGGGAGAGGAAAGAGAAAGAAAAAAGAAACAACTTATACTAGAGCCTACCAGTGATACCAGAGCAGGGAAGAGTATAAACACTTGCAGGACGTCACTTTGCAGACTTTAAAAACTAGGGACATACACTGCTGTCTCCAAACTGCCCAGGGAGAGATGTGCTAAAGTGTCAGAATAAAACTCCAGCTTCTCTTGATCTCCTTCTTCTGTTTCCTTTCCAGGGTACGGAAGATGAAAATGTTAGCTTAGACAGTAAGGAGGTCTTCCTTTTCTTTTTTTGCCTCCCCTCTTACAAAACAATTTATTACCAAGCAACTCCAGTCTGGCAAAGAGAATATTTCAGGAGAGCACTTTTTTGATTCTCTATGTACAAGGTGGGGGATGGGAGAAGCTATCTGAATATTTATAAATTGGAGAATACTACATTTAATTCATATTACTTTCTTAGCCCATGGACTTCATATAATCTGAATCAATTTCAACTCAGTTACCCCACCTTAATCAGTTTGGTGACCTGCAAAGAAATAGCAGTAGCATTTTTTCCTCTTAATTCTTTACACTTTAAATGTATTGTTTTGCTATTCACAGGGCATGATTCATGCTCTTTCCATACTAAGCTCTTATTGGGAAACTTGCCAAATCCCTATTTTCTAATTCTTTAGCCAAGCCATAGTGTCTTTATCTGTTGCTCCCAAGATACGTAGCATCCCACATGGTTAAGGAGATACCTTAAACTGTATGCACAGCGTTTTGTACTAAATTAGATGGCCTGGGTTATTTGTAGAAACTCGTTTGATTTGTCTAGTAGTTGCCCACTGTAACAGCTCAGTGACACAGTGGTTCAATAACATATCATTGTGGTTGGACAACATCACAGAGCATATAATAAATTGTTTAGGGAGCCTGATTAATTTTTCAATATTTCTTGTGAAAATGTTTGTTCCCTTGACTTCCATGGCATTAAGTTCACTACATGGATTTCTGATTAGGCAAGGTCACGTTTCTTTTTAAATGTTTTCATTTAAATGGCGTTTGGAAAAGGAGAGCCAGGGCAGTCCAAGCATCAAAATTAGCCTTTTCCAAGAGCTGAATTCTTCCTCCTCCCAGCACTACCTGTACAATCCATTCCTAACCACATCAGTCCCTTGAGTTCAATGGGGTTTACTCTCCGTAGTAAAGTCTCTCAATCCATGTTAGTGTAATGCCTTTATTGGGTCAACCAAAAGATCGCAAAAATGTATAAGCTTTCAAGAGATCTCCAGGTCCCTCAAAAGCTTGCACAGTTTTTGTGATCTTTAAATAAAATAAATAAAAATTCTACCTCTCTAGAGGAAGAGAGACTGAAAGAACTGGGCATGTTTAGCCTGGAGGAGAGAAGATTGAGGGGAGACATGATAGCACTCTTCAAATACTTAAAAGGTTGTCACACAGAGGAGGGCCAGGATTTCTTCTCGATCCTCCCAGAGTGCAGGACACGGAATAACGGGCTCAAGTTAAAGGAAGCCAGATTCCAGCTGGACATCAGGAAAAACTTCCTGACTGTTAGAGCAGTGCGACAATGGGAATGTTACGGAAAAACTGGAGCCCACACGGAGAAACCGGAGTCCACACCAAAGTTCTTGTCCAAACAGATAGCTTTATTCGCTAGCGAAACAGCAGCCCGGGATGAGTCCACGGGCAGCTGCCCTGGGGACTGGGGGGAGGGGCTTTTTATACACGCCCCTCATGCAGAGGAAACGCCCACACTTTTACACAAAGGAATTGCGTGCGCATCTTGGCAGCATAGCACAACCGGTTCAAACCTGTTCGGTAGGAATGTCTGCCTCGGACTTCAGGCATGCGCAAAGAACACGGCCTTCATTAAGGTCATAACCGGAAATGACAGCCAGTTCCCTCACATTCCCCCCTTTGATACACTCTTAGCGAAGGCACAGAGTGCTATCATTATCCTAGATTGTCATCATTGACAGGGACTGGCCTGTAATCCTGCAAGGCCATTAGATGCACTGCAGTACGTTTATCTGCAATTTGCTCTATCATGTCCTTCAAACTTTGTATAATCATTGGCATAAGACAGGGTAACAGCAAGCATAACATAATTCTTATAACAACAATACTGATCATCTCTTTTAGCCCACCAAACTAATTGAACCATGAGCCTAAGCCCTGGCCTGAAGTGAGCTTGGCCATGGGCGATTAGGAGGTATGACAGTTTGATTTGGTCAATAGGACAAGATAGTTTGGTTCAGCGTGGTAATGGTCTGACACGGGGTTTCTCCGATCTTGGGACCCCCGGAAGATATTCTTTGGATGCACCGCCTTCCAATTAGGGTGTTTGTCAGCATCCACTGACTATGGGGATTGGGGTCAGTGGTCTTATTATACGGCTGGCTGACATTGTATTCTTGGGCTTCCTAAGGCCATTGGTCTCCTAGGTTGGTTCCTCTACATACATAACAATTAGATACATTCAGAGTCGCAGCGACAGTTTCTGCAAAAGTGACAAAAAGGTTGCGCGCTATCTCTGGCACTTCAAAAGGCTGTTCGACTTCTTTCTAAAAGTCTTGGAAGAAGTGCTCTTGTATGGTGTGGCCTGTTTCTACAAACTGGGTGAGCTTCAGATAAATCCGCCCCAGGGGATCTGCTCCCCGTCCATGAATGCGGAGCCCGAATTGGTTCCCAAAAGTGGTCACGAACTGTTGTGGGTTAAAAACGGTAAAATTCACTAAGTTGCACTGTTGTGCTTTGCAGTTACTGAGGACTGGCACTTTGGTTAAAGAGGCGTGGATTTTACTAAGGGGGGGTGTTGTTGGATAAGTGGCCCACCATACACAGTTCTAATAAGGACAGCTGTTATCGCAATTGGCTTGTTTGGGGATGGTAGTCTGCATCGGGTCTGTGGAGGGGCATATATATTTGTCTTCGTGCATGTATGTTTTCTCCCAACTGAGATCCCCACACTGATCTGGCCAGTGGGAGATCTTACAAGGGTCTATGATCACAGAAGCTGGAGAATTTGGGGTTCTAAGGGGTATTTTCTGCAATAGTGTACCTTGCTGGTTAGCATCTCTGACCTCTAGGTGCCATTTAACAGGATTTTCTCTGGGATCAAAACATGTGACTTTGTCATTCAGAGAACATGCTGAGAAAGAAACATTACGGAAAGTGCAAGACGTTTTGGTCTCAGTACACTGCAATTTACTCTGATATATAATAGTCTGTTTGATTTGGTTATGCAGTTTCACTGTTTGTATACAAGAGGAGCAGAGATCAAGTTTTGACTTCTGGGATGATATGCTCAGGGTCAGCAGGAAGAGCAAAATAGGCAAAACGTGCTTCGGGCGGTGTCCACCTCTTCTTTCCAGGTTGAGAGGGGATGCAGCGCCCCCAGTTATTTCGCTCCCTCGGTTGCCGGTCCCGAGGAGTCTTCTCCCGTCGCGTCCAGCGGTGAGGGCTGTTTCCTCAGGGTGAGCTTTAGGCCCGCGGCTTTTGTGGCCTGCCATCTCTCGGGTGCGGCTAATTTTGCTCGGCTCCAATGAATCCAACTGGAATTCCCTTGGACCTTTAAAGCAGTAGGCGTAGTTGGTCATCCACTTTGGTCCGTGGGTTTCTAGCAGGGCTTTCATGGAGTGCGAGGCAGTGATTTCTATGTGCTGCCCATAGGTAAGTTTAATGGCTTCAGTTAAGGGCAGGCATGCGGCAGCGATACATCGGAGACATCCTGGCCAACCTCTGCTCACAGGATCAGTATTCTTGCTTAGGTATGCTACAGGCCGATTCCACGAACCCACTCTCTTGGTCAGAACGCCCACGGCTGTGCCCTTCTTTTCGTCTACATAGAGGTGGAAGGGCTTGCTGATATCAGGTAGTCCTAGAGCGGGTGGACTGGTAAGGGCTGATTTAAGATTCCGGAGGCTCTCTTTTGCTTCAGATGTTCAGTCTAGGGTCCCGGATTCAGGGACTTTCTGTTTCAAGAGTTCATAGAGGGACTGTGTCAGGGCAGCGTAGTTCAGGATCCAGATCTGGCAGTACCCTGCCATGCCCAGGAAAACTCGTAATTCTTTTTGTTCCGGGGCTGGGGTATACAATTGATTGCCTGGGTCCTGCTGGCAGCTAAAAGTCGAGTGTTCTTCTTGATGATAAAGCCCAGATATGTCACTTCTTGTTTGCAGATTTGGGCTTTGGCTTGACTAGCACGGTAACCTGCAGTCTCCAGATGTCTGAGCAGGGCGATGGTGTTCTGGATTCTTAAAAAAAAAAAAGATAACAAGTCCATGTCTGCAGGGGCTTTTCTTTTGATGCATTTACAAATGAAGCCAGTAAAAACAATTCACTGAGCATTTATATTCCTTGGCTGATCATGGTTCTCAAAAAAAGTCTTTCAGTCATTGAAGAGTCTGATCAATGTCCATCTTGTGAGGTCTTTAAACACCTGGTCTTTAAACAGGGAGGTCATGATGATTCTTGGCACATCAGGGGTAACAAATCCCATCTTTCTGGGTTCTTGAAAACTTTGAGTTATTGTGCTAATTCCAAGTCTTCTTATGCATAAGGTGGATTCAAATACTGAGAAATGGGCTAGCTCCAATTATGGCAGCTGTTTGTAGACAAATTAGCCAATTCTTTTGGCAACATCAGGGCTTCTAACAGATCAACTGTTAATTCTCCATGGGTCACTGCTCTATAGGCAGTCACAAATCTTCTTTCTTTCCAAATCTGTCCATGTGATATTTTGAATCAGTAAATATAGTCTTTTGCCTGAAACAAGCATCAGGGCTTCTGTGCATACTACGAGTTCAGCTGCTTGTTGTACAATTGTAGCTGGATCCATCAGTAAACAACTCGAGGTCATCGTATAGGTCTGGGCGAGGTTTGGTGCCAAGTTGCAAGACTTCAAGTCATGCTCTGGAACTTCTTCTTTGTAGTTCAGGTATCAACGTGGCAGGATTCAATGAGGCAAGCCTTGGGTCCACAAGGAGGTTGATCTCATATCTGGACTGGCAGGCAGGGTTCAGGTGTCAGCTTCTTCCACTGTACTCCACTGGTCTGTGCCACGTTTTTGGCACAGCACGCTTGAGGCTGGTAGTGCAAACGCAGTAATGCAAGCTGGAGTTTTTAATTGCTTTAATCATTTCACAAGTCCATTTTTAAAAAGCAATAGCTGTGTTCTTCTTCTGGCTTCTAATTTCAAAGGATACTGATGCAAGAACACAGGGGTGCTTTTAGATTTCAATTGTAGTTGCATTTAGGGCTCAGGCTCAGGGCTCAAAGCATTTCAAAAGTTCTATTAGGCCAAAGTTAGAATATCTCTGCCCCCCCCCCAAAAAAAGAGCCACTGGGCAATTTTCAGAACACAACGTTCAAAACACACACAAAATATAGCAATTCAGTATTTCCAATCTTCGTCAGCAGAGGACGCAAGATTGTCCATTCACTAACTTTTTCAAGGCAGGGCTTCTTCACCCCCCTTTTCCTTCTGGTCAAAAACCATGCCACGTACACTAACCTTCAAACACTTTCTTTCTTTTTTTTTTTATTTTTTTTTTACGTTTCAACTTCTTATCTCCTTCTATTCACATACACTTTACTCTTCTTCAAATCAACTTCACTTCAAATCAACATACTTTCCCTTTCTCCCATCTTGGCACAACGGTTGGCAAAACTATTTGTGCTTACAAGGAGCTTTTTAACTCAGGCAGTGAATCTTCAAAGCTATGGAAGACATTTCTTCCGCGAAAATGGGGCTCTACATTTTCTAATTATCTGAGGTTAGTGAAAGACAAAATACAGAAAGTCTTCAAAATCTTTGGACTACTTCTACTGAGAACAAAACTTTTACTGAAACAAAACTGCTTATCTCTAGCTGCTAAGCATAGGAGAAGCAAAAAAAAAAACACTAGGGAGGAGGAGGCTGCAAGGGGATGTGTAGGAGGGAAACAAAAAAACATTCTCTTTTCACTTGGGCCGGGTGGAAAACATAAACTGACAATTTTTTTTCCCCACTTTAACACAACACCAACTTTTCTGTAGTAGCGGAACTGAACAGTGGGCATTGTTGGTGGGGGCCTCATCTGGGGCACCGTAGGCGAAACATAAGGCGGCGGCAGTTCTTCCTGAGGACAAGGTATGATTGGTTTGTCCTTTGAAGCTGCCTCAGGCGGTGGGGCTGGATTCTTTTATCTTTCTTCGCCTTTGTACATTACACTGGGTAGTGTCAAAAAAAAAACTTCTGCAAAAAAAGCTCTACCATGAATCTAATGGAGTGGAAGAACCTCCCCCCATCCTAACTTTCTAAACTCACCAGACAGACAGACAAATCAGGTGGGTAGACGGGGAACCAACTGGCTATCGGTAGTGGGGAAGTCAGTTGGTGAAACAATAGGTTCACAATCACACGCTGCCAGCCCACGTTGCCGGAATTTCCAGGCACCAAATGGCACCAGAGGACTGATGGATCCAACGGCCAACTATGGAAATCAGGCTGCCATTCACACACCAATTACACAGACAACACCCTCTTTCCCAAATCCAGCCCAGCAGAGAAACAGAAAACAGAGAAACCTTCCGGCTTCTGAGGGGTTGATCCAGCCCCTCCTTCAGCTCCTGGGAGCCGGCTGAACAGAACAGAAACAGATTACAGAGAGAAACATTCCGGCTTCTGAGGGGTTGATCCAGCCCCTCCTTCAGCTCCTGGGAGCTGGCTGAACAGAACAGAAACAGATTACAGAGAGCTCATTGTTACTTGCCTGTTTGAAGTTCCGGCGCCGGTTAGAAAGGTATCTGTAGCAAAACTTCCACAGAGGTTCAGCTGCGTCCACGCCGCCCCCTCAGGTCGGTCCGTCTCCAGATCACCAGGCATCAGCGAAGCCGAAGGCAAGCTGATGGCGCGCTCCCGATGAGTGTCGGCGGACGCCTGGGGGGGAGCTGCGAGGAGGCAAGCTGGAGTGGGGGAAATCTCCCTGGCAGGCTGTCCAGTACTCCGTGAGGTTTCCTTGTTGAAGGAAGCGGCCCCACGTTCGGGCGCCAGGAATGTTACGGAAAAACTGGAGCCCACACGGAGAAACCGGAGTCCACACCAAAGTTCTTGTCCAAACAGATAGCTTTATTCGCTAGCGAAACAGCAGCCCGGGATGAGTCCACGGGCAGCTGCCCTGGGGACTGGGGGGAGGGGCTTTTTATACACGCCCCTCATGCAGAGGAAACGCCCACACTTTTACACAAAGGAATTGCGTGCGCATCTTGGCAGCATAGCACAACCGGTTCAAACCTGTTCGGTAGGAATGTCTGCCTCGGACTTCAGGCATGCGCAAAGAACACGGCCTTCATTAAGGTCATAACCGGAAATGACAGCCAGTTCCCTCACAGAATCAGTTACCTAGGGAGGTTGTGGGCTCTCCCACAGTAGAGGCCTTCAAGAGGCAGCTGGACAAGCATCTGTCGGGGATGCTTTAGGGTGGATTCCTGCATTGAGCAGGGGGTTGGACTCGATGGCCTTGTAGGCCCCTTCCAACTCTGCTATTCTATGATTCTATGAATATAGTGCCAGTACAAAACCATATCTGTGGATTCAAAGCCAAACAAACTTCAGAATTTTAATCGTAAAATAGCCTTTCCTTCATGATCCTATTCCTTCGTCCACTTTGCACTCTTCCCCGCCCCCTTGGTTACCTCTTTTTCCCCTCTCTCTTTCTGCCAGCTCCTTCTCTCTCTTCTGTGTATTTGTGTGTGTGCCACCCCATTTTCTCTCTCTCTTTCTGACGCAGCATTTCTCCCTTCTCCCTCTCTTTCATTCCCTCTTCCTCCATGCCCAGCAAGGTGCCAAGGCAGGGATAGATCTCTCTGTCTCCTTATGATACCCCATTTCCCTCTCTTTCTATCCATCCACCTAGCCCCTACCCAACCTGGTGCCCTCCAGATGTATATTTTTCCTTCTCCTGTCCCTCCTCTTTTCCTCAAAGGCTGCATACTCCTTTCCTCCAGTGCAAGCCTCTAGCAATTAAAAACAGAATCCTTCTAACTACATTAAACGTGATTTGCTGTTTGACAAGATCCTTTGGAGCAGTTCACAGTTTTCACTATTCTAAATAATGTCACATTATCTGCAAACTTGGCCACTTCATTGTGACTCATTTTGAATAAATTAATTAGCACTTATTCCAGTACAGATCTTTGAGTAATTTCAGTGTCCACTGTGAAAACTGTTAGTTTACTACTACCCTCTGTGTCCTGTTGTATTAACCAGTTGATCCTCTTATCCCAGGAGCTTTTGTTGAGGGACTTTGTCAAAATCTTTTGGAAGTACAAATGTACAATGATGGGACTCCAAAATAATTCCATAAGATTGGTGATGCAAGTCATCTCTTTGCAGAAGCTGCGTTGAATTCTTTCTCAACCAAGCTTGTATTTAGTACTACATCTGAGGGCACTTAAATTCTTTCCATGATCCTAGATGTGTTCTTATCCGAATTACATATTATACTATCCTCACCTTTTCAGTAGAAGTTGCTTTTTGCTAGCCAATCATGACAAGTGCTCCTTATTTGTTTTAACAGTTCAACGGGTGCATGCTCTAGAGAAGGTTATAGATACCTTCTTTTTGTACACATTGAGTTGGATTCAGATTTAAGTTATGCTTTTGTCTCATTGATTTCAATGGGGCCAATGCATGATTAACATACTCAAGATCCAACGCATTAGGTGGGTGGGGTGTACTGCTACAGATAGCCAAAATCAAGTGAAATCCTAAATTAGCAGGGAGTGTATGCTGCTTTAATATAGTCTTGCTACACAGCACAAAGTTTGGTAGATTTAGTGTAGTAGCTTTTAATAATTTATTTTTCAAATAATACATTTTGACCCATAGACCTTCCTCTCCAATTTGTTTTGATATAATTGGCATGATGTAACAATTGCTGATAATTGTTCATCCTTCTTAAACAATCTTTTTTTTAAAAAAAAAAATTAACAGTGTTCCCATTATTATCTCTCTTTTTTGCTCGTGGTGTTTTTTCTAGATGAACATGATGGGCTTTGCCAAGCCATGCTCTCTTTTACTGATTCAGAAATTTCCTGACTATTGAACATCTTGTATGACTGCTTTGTGGATGTTGGTGTGGATGTATTTTGGTAGGCCTTGTTTCTGAAGGTTTTCTGTAAAAAATAAAATTAAAAAATGATGTGACTGTTGACTAATGAATAATTGTAACGTTTTCCTGCTGCCACAGTTCTTTAATTTCCATATCCAGTGGTGTATATTTCCCTCTCTTTTCCTCTTCCTTTTCTGCAACATTTTTGTTATTAGGAATTGCTATGTCAATGAGGTAGTTGTGTTTTTCTTTTTTGTTTAGTAACTGTTATGTCTGCTTGATTGCAAAGTATCATCTTGTCCCAGAATTAGAGTGACCATATGGAAAGGAAGACAGGGCTCCTGTATCTTTAACAGTTGCACAGAAAAGGGAATTTCTGTGGTTGTCATTTGTATCAATCAATCATCAGTTTATTGTGCTAGCCGAAGGCCATGACAAATACATCCATAAAAAAGCATACAACTATAAAAGTACACAACAGTTTAAAATAACCAAGAGAGCCATACAGACAAGCTTAAATTTACTATGATTAAAGCTCTCATTTCGCTCAGCACTTTGAGTCTGCGTGGCAGTTTATAGCAATTTTATCAAGTTCTCTCTTCCTAATCTTTTTCGCTGCCAGTGCAAACAGGGCCACTTTATGAGTGACATAACTGTTGGTATCACTAAGGAGGAAGAGAACTGTTTCTGCTTGGGCATTCATGCCTCCATATGTCAGCAGCGGTTTCAGGAGTCTCTCTCTTGGGTCCCTATACAGAGGGCAAGTTAACATATAGTGTCCTATGTCAAATGGTACCTTGTGGTAGCGTCCATCCAGCACTGCAGTTGGCATCACTTGAAACCTCAATTCAGTGAAAGCATTTCTCAGGGGCAGTGGCCTCAATTTGGACAGATAACATGCTCTATAATGTTCTGTTTTTAGAAGAGGGAACCACCGAGAGAATTTAGAATTTTTAATAAGTTGTAGGTCCCTCCTGGAATCTACCCCAAAACACCAATCCCTTAGTTGCTTCTTATCCATGCTTAGAGCAAACTTCAATTCAGGGAGATGATAACTATACAGGAGCTTTTGGGATATTGCCGTCCAATGACAATTGTTATCCATTTCTAGAAAACACTTAGTAGGAAGACGCTCATTTTGCAAGATGGCGATTCGTTTAAAATATTTTAGCTGCGCACTCTCAATTCTTGCCCTAACTGAAGGACTACCAGCTTCTGTGCGCAAAAAAGCTGCAGGGGTTCCAGATGGAAGAGAGAAAAGTTTTCGAAGGAAGTTGTTCTGCACAATCTCCAAGGCTTCGGTCGTGGTGTTGTCAGACCCCCAGATTTCAGACCCATAAAGCAGCTGCGTTATTACTTTGGTGTTAAAGATTTTTAGGGCAGGTTCGATCAACTGTCCCCCTTTATTATAATAAAACTTCATTAGAGCCCCTATAGTTTTTTGTGCTTTCAATTTCGCTGTCTCCCAATGCCCTTTCCACGAGAGGGACTCACTAAAGAGAATGCCCAGATATCTAAATGAGCGAACCTGGTCAATGACCTGTTGGTCCAAAGTCCTTTTGAGTGTAGGTCTGCGGCTGCGGAAGACAGTTACAAGATGGGGGACACTTGGCTCAGCAATACTACAAATGAGAAAGATCTTGGAATTGTTATAGATCACAAGCTGAATATGAGCCAACAGTGCGATATGGCTGCAAGAAAGGCAAATGCTATTTTGGGCTGCATTAATAGAAGTATAGCTTCCAAATCACGTGAGGTACTGGTTCCTCTCTATTCGGCCCTGGTTAGGCCTCATCTAGAGTATTGCGTCCAGTTCTGGGCTCCACAATTCAAGAAGGACGCAGACAAGCTGGAGCGTGTTCAGAAGAGGGCAACGAGGATGATCAGAGGTCTAGAAACAAAGCCCTATGAAGAGAGACTGAAAGAACTGGGCATGTTTAGCCTGGAGAAGAGAAGATTGAGGGGAGACATGATAGCACTCTTCAAATACTTAAAAGGTTGTCACACAGAGGAGGGCCAGGATCTCTTCTCGATTCTCCCAGAGTGCAGGACACGGAATAACGGGCTCAAGTTAAAGGAAGCCAGATTCCGGCTGGACATCAGGAAAAACTTCCTGACTGTTAGAGCAGTGCGACAGTGGAATCAGCTACCTAGGGAGGTTGTGGGCTCTCCCACACTAGAGGCATTCAAGAGGCAGCTGGACAACCATCTGTCAGGGATGCTTTAGGGTGGATTCCTGCATTGAGCAGGGGGTTGGACTCGATGGCCTTGTAGGCCCCTTCCAACTCTGCTATTCTATGATTCTATGATTCTATAAGACCATTAGGTTGTCATTTGTATGCATGTAGCACCTGGTGAAATTCCCTCTTCATCACAACAGCTCAAGCTGCAGGAGCTATTCTAGAATGACCAGATACAAAAGAGGGCAAGGCTCCTCCAGCTTTAACTGTTGTGATGAAGAGGGAATTTCACCAGGTGTGGCTATGTGCTGTGAAATCAGACGTGACCAAGGTCATGTTCAGGTGGGCATGCCCCCTTTGAGGACCGGACATGTTGGTGGGCACGCCCCCTTGGGGGCTGGACATGTTGGTGGGCACGCCTCCTTGGGGTGGCCATTTTGTCCTCCTTTTTAGTTTCCAAAATATGGTCAGCCTACCCAGTATGCCCTTCCCTGTCCTTCCTGTAAAGTTTGTGTCCAGAGATGACCGTATCCCACTGGTTCTCTCCATTCCTTCAGGTTTCTGTTATGCCCACTATGTCCAGGTTCTCCTTTGAAACCAAGCACTCCAATTCTCCCAGTTTGACTTGGAGGTTTGTAGCATTTGCATGTACACTGTGTCCCTCCCCAGATGTCTCTGCCATGTCCCCTTTTTCCTATTGCACTTTAGCCTCTTTGATTGGCTATCATGTTCTATCCTGTACTCATGGCCTATTTGCTCCCCTTATACATTGGGACAATCAAAAACATGTTCAGATTCATCTCCTTCAGATGATTTAAACCGAACCAGCTCCTGTTGGCTTTCCCCCATGGTTTAGTTTAAAAGCTGCTCTGCCACCTTTTTTATGTTTAACACCAGCAGTCTGGTTCCATTTTGGATTAAGTGCAGCTCATCCCTTTTATACAAGTCCGGCTTATCCCAAAATGTCCCCCAGTGCCTAACAAATCTGAACCAGTTTTTTTTAAATCTAATTTAAACCTTTCCGACATTTGTAAATATGAAAACCATTGACATGTATGACTTTCGTTTATCAACCTTTCTTTTGTTTTTAATTTGTATTCACCTTGTACTGGTTCACAGTATGTTAACCAATTATGTGTACTTGACATCTCTCTTCTTTGGTATGCTTCCTGTGCTGATAACCATAATGGCATTTTCTGATAAAACCTATGTTTGTATTTATTCCATGTCCTCAAAATAGCCCGTCGTACATAATGATTATTAAATTCTCCATTCACCTTAATTTTATCATACCACAAGTAACCATGCCATCCTTCTAATTCCAATAATCTTCTATTTTTCATCAATATCCATTGCATCCTCTTGCATCCTGCAGTATTTTTTATTTAATTCTAGGTGGTTTTTGCTTGCCATATAAATTTAGATATATCTTTCTGCCACTGTTTGAATGGTAAATCTAATGTCACTATCTGTATTGTCTGAAACAAAAACAACATTCTTGGTAAAAGATTCATCTTAACTGTCGCAATTCTCCCCAACAATGACAGTTGAACTTTAACCCATCTTGCTAAGTCTTTTTTAATCTCATTCCATACCTTAACATAATTATTATGAAACAACATACAATTCATATTAGTCAGGGTGACATCCAAATATTTTAACTTCTTTTCAATCTTAAAACCAGTTTTTTCCACCTATTTTATGTTTTTTATTAGCATCATAGTCTTCTGTTTATTAACCCTAAAACTGGGTACCAGTGTGTGTTTGTGTGTGCTTTGGAGCGGGTAAGCCTGACTGTGTGTGTGTTTGTGTGCTGGCAGTGGGTAAGTGTATTGGTGTGATGATGTCTGAATGGGGTGCCTAGTTGTTTGACTATGAATTGATGCATGTGCATGTTTGCAGTGTGTGTGGGGGGCTCTAGTTTTCTGTGTGTGAGTTAGGGGGGATGATTTGGAGGTGGTATTCCTATTAAATAATGCATTTTGACCCATAGACCTTCCTCTCCAATTTGTTTGACATAATTGGCATGACGTATATTTTGTAAAAACTGCTGATAATTGTTAATCCCTCTTAAAAATCTTTTTAAAAATTAACAGGGTTGCCATTATCATCATCATCATCATCATTATTTATTTCTCTTTTCTTGCTCATGGTGGTTTTTCTAGATGAACATGATGGACTTTGCCAAGTCATTCTGTCTTTTACTAATTCAGAAATTTTCTGAATCATAGAATAGTAGAGTTGGAAGGGACCTATAAGGCCATCGAGTCCAACCCCCTGCTCAATGCAGGAATCCACCCTAAAGCATACCTGACAGATGGTTGGCCAGCTGCCTCTTGAATGCCTCTAGTGTGGGAGAGCCCACAATCTCCTTAGGTAACTGGTTCCATTGTCATACTGCTCTAACAGTCAGGAAGTGGGAGGAGTGGGGAGGCAGAAGCAGGGCGCCCCAGCCTCTCCCACACAGAGTTCCAGGAGGAAAAGCATCCTCCCATCACCTCCCGTGTGCCAATCTGGGCGATTTCTTGCCCTACACGATCACACCGGCCAAGAAGGGTTTAGTAACTCCAAGAAAAGATGCTGGATATTTGAACACATAGTAAGTAATTGGAAACGGCAAAGCATAGGAGACTGTGGGTGCGAAATAGAAGTAATATCTTGCATTTATCGAGTAAGTATGTTTGCTTTCATAAAAGTGGAAATAGTTTCTATGTTTTGAGCCTCTTATTACTTGTTTTTATATGTTCTTTTACTTGTAAACATTTATAATTTTAACATGTTCATGTACACTGGCAAAACTATTGTGATTAACAATGATAACCATGTGGCTTATATATATTTTTTCTTAGGTTACCCTCAGGAAGGACCCTTAGGGTCCAAAACACGTCGGATTTTGTTTTTCAATAAACTATATCCTTTGTTCCACCCCTTTGTGTCTGGCTTTTTGGGCATCTCCCTTGGTGTTTTCCTTTTTTTGGCTTTATGGAGGATGGAGGGCCTGGGACCGCCGAAGATGCTTCATGTTGTCCTGGTCCTGTATTGCCTCCTGAAGCACCTGAGCCTTACTCTGTTGCTAGAGGAATCCTCCTGTGAGTTGCCCCACCATGCCTTTTTATTGCTTATTAGTAGCTGGCAGGATGGGTTAAACAGTGGGAGATGGGGGTTCTCCTCTGATGCAGCTGGGCATACTGTTGCTAATGACTTGGAATGTGATACTTGTAGCTGTATTTCCTAGCAGCATTGCCAGTAATGAGAAATGTCAAAGAAAGTTTTGAAAATAATACACTCATTCATAGATTTTTAAAAGGCACCAAGAAAAGGTGTGTCTTGGTAGTGTGGGTGTGGAAACATATTCACTTTGAACATGAATGGCTTACTTAATTATTTATATTATAATATGAAGTTAGACAATTTATCTGTTGAGTGTGGGTGCATGTGAAAGTTGTAAGCAAGTAAATTTGGGCCTGTTCAGAAGACACCTTAAACCCTGCTGGTTAAGGCTTTGGGGTAACAACCAGGGTTTAAGGTGTCTTGTGTGATCCATTTTGCTAAATCCTGCTCACTCACTAACCAGTCAGACTGTCTGCAGCAGGGTTAGTGGCTCTAACTGTTGCTTACTCCTGAGAACCTTAATGTCTTAATGTGGGTTGAGTGTTTTAATGGAATTGTTTATATGTTGTTGTAAAGCGCCTCGATGCCAGAAATGGTGAGGCGGTGCTATAAAAATGCTTTAAATAATAGTAATAAAAATAGAATCACAGTTTTGCTAACCATAAAGCCTAAAGTGTCATCTGAACAAGCAATTTGTGACATTACACATCAACACTAATCATGGATGTGCTGAACCGGTGCCTGGCCATGACAATGGACTGGATGAGGGCTAATAAACTGAAGCTCAATCCAGACAAGTCTGAGATGCTGTTAGTGAGTTGTTTTGCTGACCAGATGGAGGGTGTTCAACTTGTTCTGGATGGGGTTGCACTCTCCCTAACGTGGCCCACCTGGCACCAGCATTGTAATCTTTTCAGCACCAGGTCAAGACTTTTCTCTTCTCCCAGGCATTTACCAATATGAAATGAGCCTGAGTCTGGTTTTTTAGGCTCATAGTTTTTAAAGTTGTTATAGTGGTTTTAAATGTATGTGTATATTGTACGTTTTCGGGGTTTAAAATTTTTGTATTTTTTTTAAGTGGCTAAATATTATGTAAACTGCCCAAAGTGCTTTGGCTATACAAATGCAAATAATAATAATAATAATAATAATAATAATAATAATAATAATAGTGAAACACACAAATAGGATTCCAACAAAACATGAAAATCAATCATTCCACAGTAAAAACTCAGCTAAGAATACAACACAAAACATGCCTATCACAAATCCTAAAATCCAAACACAACTCTAAAAACATTTTTAAAGCCATCAGCACCTAGCAATACCCATCCCCACTTACTCAATTCCCATCCTCACATACTCAGTTGGAATCATACACTGGTCACACACTGAACTCGAAGAAATAAACAGACTCAATCACACCAAACTCACGAAACTCTGTATGCTCCATCCCAAGTCATGCACTGAAAGAATAACAATCAGCAGGAAAGAAGGAGGAAGAGGTCTGCTGGATATCAACACAATCCATGCTAAACAGATAAAATCACTCAGAATACCTCCATACTAAAAACACCCCCATCCATAAAGCCATAATAAAAGCAGATAAAAACTATACCCTACTCAACCTAGCATTACAAAACAAATATCAAACATGTCCACTCTCACAGAGAAAAAAGAAAAATGGGCACAAAAAACACTCTACAGGAAGCACTACAGCATAATACAGAACTCACAAATAAACAAAGAACAATCGTACGAATGTCTCAGGAAAGGTGAGCTATTTCCAGAAACAGAAGGATTCCTAATAGCTATACAGGATCAAGTTATAGCAACCAAGAACTACCAAGAATATATCATAAAAGATAACAGTGTAACAACAGACCTATGCAGGAAATGCCATCAATTCTAACAAACAATAAACCATGTAACAGGAGGATGTAAAATTCTAGCAGGAATGGACTATATGGACAGACACAATACAGCTGCAAAAATAATTCAACAACTGACCATCAAATTCAACCTCATCAAACAACCTACATCATACTATACATACTCACCTGAAAAAACCTTGGAAAATGCAGATCATAAAATATACTGGGACAGAACCATTCATACTGACAAAACAATACCTTGCAACTGACCAGACATAATGGTCATAGACAAAAAATAAAACACACACATACCTCATCGACATAGCAATAACGAATGACAAAAATGTTGTTGAAAAGGAAGAGGAAAAGAGATAGAAATATACACCACTGGCAACAGGAAAAGGTCAAAATTATTCCATTAGTCACATCAGTCACTGGCATCGCATCAAAAAACTATACAGAAAACCTTCAGAAACTGGGCCTACCAAAATACATCCACATCAACATCCAGAAAGCAGTCATATTTAAAACATGCTCAATTGTCAGGAAATTCCTGAATCTGTAAAAGACAGCATGACTTGGCAAAGCCTATCATGTCCATCTAAAAGAACTACCATGAGCGAGAGATCATCATCATCATCATCATCATCACAGCACACAAATCAGTTAAGCCATCAGCTTAGCTTTCAATTTCCTTGCCTTGTGGAGCTTGGGCCAACATGAAATATAGCCTTAACTCTGGTCTAAACCACAAGGTTTTTGATCATTTGGGGCACAATCGTACATATATACTCAGCAGCTTATGAAGTTGGAGGCTGCCAAGTTCCAATGCAGGGCAGCTGGAGCAGGTGGGAAGGAGACTGGGGTGCACATAGAAAACTGCATTATTCAGCTTCCCAGGTCTCCTCCCCTCCTTGCTCCTATAACTGCCCCCTTTTCCCCATCTCCATGCTCTGTTTCTGAGCATGGAGAAGTAGCCATCGCAGAGAGAACCAAGCCAGTTACAAGTAGGTGCAGAGCGCGGTTTCTGGGCTCTGATGTCAGAACCTTGGTTTCAACCTCGGATCCCAGAAACTGAACAATCCTATGTCCCCCCAAAACTAGGGGCCATGTGATTATTCTCTTAGTGCATGTATATCCCACCTTCCTTCAATCTTGGAATTTGAGGTTCCCAGTTGGGGTCCCCAATTGGATTCCCATCCAGGCACTAACAAAACCCAGACCATATAAATAAATCACTGCCATTCATAGAATCATAGAATAGTAGAGTTGGAAAGGGCCTATAAGGCCGTCAAGTCCAACCCCCCAGCTCGTTGCAGGAATCAACCTTAAATTTAATTTATTCCTATTAGAGAGAGAGAGAGAGAGAGAGAGAGAGAAATGAGAGATCATACCTGACAAAGTTTTAATGACAGTATGCCTCTGTACATTCTTTTCAGTCCTACCACAAGTCTTCACAATGTACATTCTTTTTCAGCCCTACTACAACCCTTCCTCTACATAAATCTCACTTGTCATGTGAGACATTTCACTAGCAGACCATAAATTGCAAACCAAGGCCATAGCTAGATGTGGCAAAATCCAGGGGCGATCCCCGGGATTATCCCTGTGCATCCACATGACGCACAGGGGATCCTGGGATCAGAGAGGGATGATCCCTCCCTTGCCCCCGGATCTCGCCCTACGCTTTAGGCCCATCTTTTCCATGGTCTTGGGCTGAGATGAGGCACCGCGGTTTGTCCCGGCTCAAGGACCCGCGCACGGAGCGCAGAGCTCCTCAGGAGCACTGCGCCCATCGGGGGTGGGGTGAGCGGGAGAAATAATTATTTTAAAAAAATACCTACCTTTTGTGCACAAGCGCTCATGCACTGCTGCCTCTTTAAAAATAAAAAATGGCGGGCGTGACACCTCTCCCTCTGAGGTCATTGTGCGCCACGTGTAAACAGGGGATCTCGCAATAAAAACATCACGAGATCTTCACCCTTCCATCACGCAATAACAGGTAGGTCTAGCTAAGGCCCGAGATACCTATACTGATGGTTTAACCAACATGGTGTCCTGCTTTGAGAAAAACAAGTGTAAGATGAAACTAAGTTAATTGAAAATAGCTATATCTTGCACTGAGGTTTCTTTAAACCCTTTGAAAATAATATACCAAATGAAACCAGTGTTTCAGGACCTGCTTTGTTTCATGTACCATTATTTGCTATCCATTTACAATGTGCCCTGAGTAATAGGTTTTTCATCTTCCTTGCAGTTGACCATGTTCTTCCTGAACCTAGCTCCAGTTTATTAACTTCATTTGAAAAGTGGCATGAGGCTGCGGACACAAAATCCTGTTGCGATTACTCTCTTCATGTGGATATCACCAACTGGTATGATGGGATCAGAGAAGAGCTGGATATATTAGTACAAGATAAAGGTTAGTAAGAGGTGGGGCAGAATTTTGGGATGAAGAGATTAAAATAAGATGAATTTATGGATATCAGTTAATTGAAAATTGAATAATTGTATTCTTTTCCTACTTCATTAATCAGAATTAGATATTATGGCTACTGATGTGCAGAATTCCTTAGGAAGCAATGCATGTCCATCCTCAAGTGACTCCCTCATGTTATTTCTGCTCAGGACCAAACTCCCTGAAAAGAGCCAAGTCTTTGAGAGTGTTCAGACTGTTCCCACAAATGTCCCTATGCATATGTGTCCATAAGGGCTCTTCCAAGGAGTAACTTGAATAATCCCACTATACCTTTTCCATGTTGGTATCATCACTACTGCAGTAAGATGTTTTTTACATGCACAAACCTACATGAAAAAGTATGCTCCTGCAAGAGCACTGACAGTGATGATAGTGACAGAGAGAATGTCTGGACCAGCACAAGCATTCAACTTTCTTCCTAGGAAGTCCCCATGTATGGCTGGCAACACCATGGACATGTGCACATATACCAAATTTTCTAGGAAACAGCTTGAATGCTCCATACTGAAAATATTGACTGGCAGGGGTAAATTTTGCGGTCTTTTTGAACAAATAGGATTGCAAGACAGTGACCCTTCTATGGAATTCTACACACCAGCTGGTCCACATAGACCAGGGAATGGCCACATTGGCACCTCTGAACCCCACTGGGGGATACATCCCTGTCCTTGCAACTGAATTTGTCACTAAAATTTAGTAGCATGGCTACAGGAGAAAGAAAAAAGGATCCTTTTAAAATGAAAAGTGCAGTTTGTGCTGAATGTTGATGACAAAAAGAAAGGATGTGAAAGTGGTCTGATTCATCATCTGAATTGATGTTGTGCAGAATCTGTTGTCAATTCTGATTATGGCTATTTGATTTTAGTGATTCAGGCTTCATATCTGCACTGACAGGACTGTGGTATGAGCTGAATACTCTAAATGTTGTTGTAAAATACTGAACGATTTACAATTTATTTAACAGTAAGCAATGGTCACCATTCTCAACATTGGCGTGCGCACAGGGGATGCAGAAGGTTCCATTGAACCCCCTAATGTGCCGCCGCCGCCATGTTTGCCCCGTCCTTGCTGAACCCCCTCTGAGGCCGCTGCGGGCCGAGCCAGGCGCCGTCACTCCGGAGACGGGTCAGAGGGAAATGTGCAGCGCCGCCCGTCAGAAGCCTCCAGTGGCTGCGCCTGCCCCACTCCGGTTCCTGCTCCCCCTCCGCGCCTCGTTGTGGCCGCAGCTGCGGTTCCTGCTGCTGGGCCTGGCGGGGGCGGGGCCTGGCTAGGTGTATGGTGGGGCCAGTAAGTGCCGTTTGGGCTTCCCTGCGGAGCGGAGACCTTTGTGGGTGCGTTTCTCCGCTGCTTTCCCCAGTTACCTCCTTCCGCCTTTCTCTTTCCCTGCGAAGGGCCAGAGCAGGGAGAGTGGCCGGCGGGCGGCGGGCGAGGGGCTGCCGCGCTTTCCGCAATTCACTCGTCAGGCAGGCACGTTCCTTCAGGGGCAAAGACAGATGTTCGGGGAGAAGGGCTGCTCTCCTATTTCCAATTCACAGAGACCACTGGAAGAGACCTGCTGCCAGCTCTCCTCACAGAGGAGAGCTGGCAGCAGCAACGAGGAGGAAGAGAAGAGCACCACGTGCGAAGGAGGTGAGGGGGAGAAGGCCGGCCAGCGGTGGGGCTTACAGTCAGGGGCCTACACTGTTCCTAGCTCTACAATATTTATTTTTCAAGCCATTCTTTTGGTAAATATGGTATGTGTGTCTCTTGTGTCACTTTAAAACAGAGCTGCAGCACAATCCTATGTATGTCTACTCAGAAGTAAGCCCCACTGAGATCAATAAAACTTACTCTGAGGTAAATGTGCACCGGATGCAGCCTGAAAATGAAGAGAGGATGAAGAAAGGACAGGAGAAAAAGAATTGTAGAAATAGAATAGCAAGGTAACTGTGGGATATTTAACCATATTTAAAGACAGTAAGTACATCCCACACTGGGATATTTAACCATAGTTAAAGACAATAAGTACAGCAAAATTAGTGCCCTTCTACTTCAGTCCCAATCAAATAATTACAACAGTGAACCAGCCAGGTCTTCCATAGGAAAACTCTGTACCAGGTGATAGTTATTTTTAAATTTTAATTAAAAATATATTATCCTTTCCTATAACAAAATGGTACTTACTCCTAAGTAAGTGTGTCCCACTGAAGAAGGAAATCCTATTTGATTCCTGTATTCCTGTTAGTGTGACATGATAAGTTAAAGGCACAATTTTATGCATGTTTAGACAGAAAAAAGTCCTTCAACTCCTAGAATCCCCTAGCCAGCATGGCTGGCTGGGGTATGCTGAGAATTGTAGGACTTCTTATACAGTATGTGGGTATGTGGTGTGGTTTGGCTTGAATTGCTTGTGTCTGGATTTCCTTTCTGGACTGGACTTGCTGGTTACATGACCCACAAGGCCAGGTTGTGGTATAGTCCTCTTCTTCTTTTGTGTTCAAAAGCTGTAAAGTATCCTGTGAGATCTGGAAGACTCACAACTTTATTATGGCCTAATAAGCTGTTGTCCACTGGCCTCAAGTGCCAAAATGACTTTACTGGCTTGGCACTGTGAGTTTAGGGGTGGGGTGGGGGGTCATGTCATTTGCTATTCCGCTTTGGGCAGCAAAATGTCTTGGACCAGCCCTGGCAAGAGCTGGCTATAATTTAGATACTGAACAATATGCATTGGGTTTCCTAGGTGTACAGGGCCCAGGTGTCTCAGGCAGGATCTACACTACTGTTTTCATAGAATCATAGAATAATAGAGTTGGAAGAGGTCTATAAGGCCATCAAGTCCTGCTCAATGCAGGAATCCACCTTAAAGCATCTCTGACAGGTGGTTGTCCAGCTGCTTCTTGAATGCCTCTAGTGTGGGAGAGCCCACAACCTTCCTAGGTAACTGGTTCTACTGTCATACTGCTCTAACAGTCAGGAGGTTTTTCCTGATGTCCAGCTGGAATCTGGCTTCCTGTAACTTGAGCCCGTTATTCCGTGTCCTGCACTCTGGGAGGATCGAGAAGAGATCCTGGCCCTCCTGTGTGTGTCAATCTTTCAAGTATTTGAAGAGTGCTATCATGTCTCCCCTCAGGCTTCTCCTCAAGGCTAAACATTACCTCTGTTTCCTTTCCCCTCCGGGACACTCATACCTCTCCTGTCTGCACCCTCTCTCCCTCTTCTAGCCCCACACATAGGGGCATTTCTCTCTCTTCTTTCCCCAGGGCTCCCCCTACGCCAATCCTCTTCTTTTGCCCTTATTTTATTTAGAGCATTTTTATTTAGAGTATTTTTATCCCGTACCTCAGCCTAAAAGTCTCCCGGAGCGGCTTACAATTGATCAGTAAAGAAGACTGATGTGCCCTTGTGACGGTTTCCCATCCTATCTTTTCTCCTTCATCTCCTGTCTTCTGCCAATAGCCCCTTCGCGGCCTTCCAGAGATGCCCCTAGTTCCAGATCTCCTACACTCCCCCAAGTTTTCCAAATCTTTCCAGCCAGCCCTCTCTTATGCTAGACTCGCAGCCACCCCTCGTCCTCACTATATTCACCCCAGAAGTCTCTCTCCTGGACCTCATTCCAAATTCTTTGCTCAGCAGCACACAGGGCAATCTTTTAAAATCATTATTAGGGCATTTGATGTATGGTGTATTCTATGTATGGTGCTGGAACTTAAGATGACACTCATTGTTGTTAATGTGATAGAATCTGTTTTAAATGTGAATCTGTTTTAGTAAGTTTGGATTAGGTCATTATCTGATTAAATTTAAAGATGGTGAAAATTGACTATATCTTTATATATGCCTGGTTATCACTACAGCAAAAAACAGTATTCAGAGTCTCCATTTTAAAATGTGTATTTTTAAAGTACAGATTACTTGTTAATTAAAAAAAATACAGTTTACTTCAGTTTTCGTTTATTTTGTTTGTTTGATGAATGGAAAAAAGTCCTTTATTACTATATATTTAATCAATGTTTACCTTAAAAAAACCAACCCCTGGCTGAACCCCCTAATGAAATGTGCTGCGCACGCCTATGATTCTCAATAGTAGTAACTATTTTACCACCATTATTTGTCAAGTTTAGTGCAGAGAATGTAATTTTGTGTGAAGATGAATTATGTCGTCCTTTAATAATTTTATTGTAATACTAGTGTAAATATCTTAGGGAATGCATCTCTGTAGAGATGGAGCTTAATCTCTACCTATGTCCCAAAATGTTTACCCACTTCCTGGTTCTGCCTTAATTCTGTTCACCCAGACAGATCTTCATGTACATGGATCAGAAAAAAATCTAAAATCATGAATTTTGGGGTTTTAAGTATTTTTAAAGAATTTAATAAAAACCTAGGTTTAAGCCTACAACTCCCAGCATGCCTTGGGTGGAACTCCCATCATGCCTTGGGTGGAAGGCCAGACATACTGGCCTTTGGTGGTCATTGTGATTCCTAAAGTCAGTCAACCACATAAAAGGAAACAACCCACATAAATGGGCTCCATCCATTTGCGGTGTCTCTTCCCACCTGCCATGTGTGGTTTTAAAATCATAACTGCCACAGTGTGTCTTTGAGAGGCTTAACTCTGGACATTCTCAAAGGCACCCCATCCTGATATCACTGTTTTCTCAGAAACTGAGGGAAGCACATGTGAAGCCTTCACCCTTTAGGGAGGAAGGGAAGAAAAGGAAGCACTCTGTGCATGCCCAGAAACAAGCTAACTGTCTTCTTTCTCCTTCTAACTGACTTTCCCCAACTGCCACTCGGTCCACCTACCGTTTCATTCTAGCCTCAGCTGTCAGTGATTCCTCCATTCACTCTTCTGTTTCAATAGTAAAGTCAGGCTTTTACATAAAAATCATAAACTTTATTCAGTAATTTTTGCATCTGTCTTGGAATGTTGTCGTTTCGTTATAACACAGAGAGAAACAGCATAAAAAATCTCATCAAGTTAAAAGGCCTTGGAATTTATTTATTTTTAAAAATCACTTGGCATTTAAAAGCCATTAATGCAGTCACTAGGCAAGCCTGCCTGGGAAAAAGAAATCCATAAGCAGGATGCCACAACTAAGATGGCCTGTTCTCCAGTTGTCTTCCACCACACCTCAGATGGTGTTCAAAAGTTAACACATTATTCAGGGACCTAGGCTTGCGCCTACAACTCCCAGCATGCCTTTGGTGGGAGGGAAGATTTATCAAGCTTTTGGCTTTGGATGGATCCTGGACCTGAAGGGAGAGTGCCTGGAGAGAGAAAATTTAATTAACTAATTTAATTAGTTAATTAAATTAACTAATTTAATTTGTTTTAAAGTTACCTCACAGGCCTAGGACCGGCCTATCTTGCAAGGTTGTCGTGAGGGTAAGAGAGGAAAAAATGAATCTGCTTAAAATCCTCCCATCTCTTATTCTACTTGTGCATCCCTTATATGAAGTTATACTATGAGAAACCCAATAATTACATCTATCTAACTGTCTCTCTATATTAAATTTAGGATGATTTATCCCAAGACTTCCATAAACTTGGCCAAATTGTACTGTGCTTTATACCTTTCTGTTCAAGAGTACCATAGTAAAGGATCTTAGAATGCAATCATGTTAATTGTGCCCTTGCTGCTTAGCAGCCGCTGAACTCAAAGGTTTCTGAGATTCCTATGCCCTGTTGGGCTTAAGCTGGCAGAGTGGGAGGAGCAGCAGAGGTGATCTTCGCCTTCCCGCCCTTCATCTTTGGCAATCTTTGCTAAATGGGCTTTGCTAAATGGTACTCACTCTAAAGCGTTGGAAGTATGTAGGATTGGGACCGAACGTCATACATAGCCTCCCCTAGTCAGGAGGCATCCAATACACCATCAAAATCCTGCCTAATTACACATAAAGGAGAGAAAACATCAGGTGCACCAAAAAGGGGGTAGTGCAGATAAATCTTTGGAGATTGCAGGGTCAGGACCAAACTTCATACACCCCTAGCAGGGATCCCCTAGCAGGGATGCACATGAGGTCCATTGGAAACGCTGGCAAAGCCACGTGAGTGAAAGCACCTTTTTTGCTGAAAAGTGGGTGGCTGTTTTGAGGTGTGTCAGCCAGTTCAAGATGGGGTTACACTCCCCATGAAAGACTGCGTTCGCAGCTTGGGGGTGCTCTTGGATACGTTGCTCCAAATGAGAGCCCAGATAGATGCAACGGCCAAGAGTGCCTACTATCAGCTTCGGCTGATACGCAAGCTGCACCTGTTCCTAGAAGTAGAAGATCTAAAGATGGTAGTGCACATGATGGGAACTTCGAGGCTCGACTTCTGCAATGTGCTGTACATAGGGCTACTTTTGTGCCTAGTCTGGAAACTACAATTAGTTCAAAATATGGCAGCCAGGTTGGTCACTGGTACACCTGGGGGTGACCATATTACACCAACTTTAAAATCTCTTCACTGGCTGCCAATTAATTACCGGCCAAAGTATAAAGTCTTGGTTATTACATTTAAAACCCTACATGGTTTGAGTCCAGGTTACCTGTGGGATTGCATACTCCCGTACAATCCACCCCGCACACTCAGGACCTCTGGGAATCATAGAGTCATAGAATAGCAGAGTTGGAAGGGGACTACAAGGCCATCTAGTCCAACCCCCTGCTCAATGCAGGAATCCACCCTAAGGCATCCCTGACAGATGCTTGTCCAGCTGCCTCTTGAATGCCTCTAGTGTGGGAGAGCCCACAACCTCCCTAGGTAACTGATTCCACCGTCACACTGCTCTAACAGTCAGGAAGTTTTTCCTGATGTCCAGCTGGAATCTGGCTTCCTTTAACTTGAGCCCGTTATTCCGTGTCCTGCACTCTGGGAGGATCGAGAAGAGATCCTGGCCCTCCTCTGTGTGACAACATTTTAAGTATTTGAAGAGTGCTATCATGTCTCCCCTCAATCTTCTCTTCTTCAGGCTAAACATGCTCAGTTCTTTCAGTCTCTCTTCATGGGGCTTTGTTTCCAGACCCCTGATCATCCTGGTTGCCCTCTGCTGAACACGCTCCAGCTTGTCTGCATCCTTCTTGAATTGTGGAGCCCAGAACTGGACACAATACTCTAGATGAGGCCTAACCAGGGCCGAATAGAGAGGAACCAGTACCTCACGTGATTTGGAAGCTATACTTCTATTAATGCAGCCCAAAATAGCATTTGCCTTTCTTGCAGCCATATCGCACTGTTGGCTCATATTCAGCTTGCGATCTATAACAATTCCAAGATCCTTCTTGTTTGTAGTATTGCTGAGCCAAGTGTCCCCCATCTTGTAACTGTGCATTTGGTTTCTATTCCCTAAATGTAGAACTTGGCATTTATCCCTATTAAATTTCATTCTGTTGTTTTCAGCCCAGCACTCCAGCCTATCAAGATCACTTTGAAGTTTGTTTCTGTCTTCCAGGGTATTAGCTATCCCACCCAATTTGGTGTCATCTGCAAATTTGATCAGCGTTCCCTGCACCTCCTCGTCCAAATCATTAATAAAAATGTTGAAGAGCACTGGGCCCAGGACTGAGCCCTGCGGCACCCCACTCGTTGCCTCTCCCCAGTTTGAGAAGGTTCCATTGATAAGTACTCTTTGAGTCCGATTCTGTAGCCAACTGTGAATCCACCTAATAGTTGTTCCATCTAGCCCACTTTTAGCTAGTTTGTTAATCAGAATGTCATGTGGTACTTTGTCAAAAGCTTTGCTGAAGTCAAGATATATGACGTCCACAGCATTCCCACAGTCCACAAGGGAGGTTATCCTATCAAAAAATGAGATCAAATTAGTCTGACGGATTTGTTCCTGACAAATCCTTGTTGGCTTCTAGTAATCACCGCATTGATTTCAAGGTGTTTACAGATTGACTTCTTTATAATCTGCTCCAGAATTTTCCCAGGGATGGATGTCAGACTGACTGGTCTGTAGTTCCCAGGTTCCTCCTTTTTGCCCTTTTTGAAGATAGGGACAACGTTAGCCCTCCTCCAGTCGTCCGGCACCTCACCCATCTTCCATGATTTTGCAAAGATAATAGACAAAGGTTCTGAGAGTTCTTCCGCTAGCTCCTCCATTACTCTAGGATGCAGTTCATCGGGCCCTGGAGATTTAAACTCATTCAAGGAAATTAGGTGTTCTTTGACCATTTGTTTATCAATCTCAAACTGCAATCCTGCCCCCTCAACTTCTGCTTCACTTTTTCCAGGGGGGTCATAGACCCGCTTTTGTGAGAAGACTGAGGCATTTCTTTGTCATCTGTTATCAATTTGCCATCCTCATTAAGCAGTTGAAGCACCATTTCTTTCCTCTGTCTTTTACTACTCACGTATCTGAACAAAGCCTTTTTATTGCTTTTAGCATCCCTCGCTAATCTCAGCTCATTCACAGCTTTAGCCTTCCTGACGCCATTTCGGCACTTCTGTGCCACCTGTCTGTACTCTTCTTTTGTAGCCTGGCCTTCCTTCCACTTCCTATATGTATCCTTTTTTGTTTTCAGGTCATCTCTAAGCTTTTTGTGGAGCCACATTGGTTTCCTCTGTTGTCTTCTATCTTTTCTCCTGGTTGGAATTGTTTGTAACTGTGCCTTTAAAATTTTCTTTTTTAAATACTCCCACCCATCCTGCACTCCTTTTCTCATTAGGTTCACTTGCCACGGGACCTTACTTATCATAGTTCTGAGTTTATTAAAATCAGCTTTCCTAAAATCCAGAGTATGTGTATCAACTCAACTTTTGTCTCCTTCATAATCAAGAATTCAAGTATGACGTGGTCACTTTCCCCCAGAGTTCCCTTAACTGCCACTTTATCCTCTAAGCCATCCCTATTGGTCAATATCAAGTCAAGGATTGCCGATCCTCTAGTTTCTTCTTCCGTTTTCTGTAGGAGAAAGTTATCACCCACACATATCAGGAATTTCTTGGAAGGGCCGCTTTTGGCAGTAATGGTCTCCCAACAGATATCAGGGTAATTGAAGTCCCCCATCACTACTACATCACACTTCCTTGAAACACTGGCAATTTGTTTCTCAAAAGTTTCGTCCTCGTCTTCTCCTTGATTGGGTGGTCCGTAGTAGGCTCCGATTATCATATTCTTTTTATTCCTTGCCCCATTTATTTTAACCCAGTCGCTCTCGATGGGGCTCCCAGTCTCATCCGCCTGTATTTCTGTGCAGGAATAGGTATTTTTAACATATAGTGCAACTCCACCTCCCTTTCTATTTCTTCTGTTCTTTTTGAACAAGTTATATCCTTCAATTGCTATATTCCAGTCATGGGAGTCATCCCACCAAGTTTCAGTTATGCCTATCAAGTCGTATTTGCTTTCATGTAATAAGAGTTCAAGTTCATTCTGTTTGTTTCCCATGCTCTGGGTATTAGTATATAGACATCGAAGACCATGTGTTTTATGTGTTTTATAGTCTGGCTTTGTTCCTACATTGTTGCAGACATTATTTTGGGACACTATTGGAGCTGTTCTCTGTACTGTGGTGCATTGGCCTTCATCCATTGTTGCCTCGAAATTTACGTCTCTCGCCCCCGTAAGATTCAGTTTAAAGCCCTCCTGATCAAGTTCTTCATGCTGTGGCCGAACTCATTCTTTCCAGCCCTTGTGAGGTGCAACCCATCCCTTGCCAGCAGTCCATGTTCCAAGTAGTGTAGCCCGTGGTCCCAGAATCCAAAACTCTCACGACGGCACCACCTTCGAAGCCAGTTGTTCATCCGGAGTATTTTTCTAATCCTTTCTAATCCTCTTCCAAGAACCGGGAGGATGGATGAGAAAACTACCTGGGCCCCAAAGTTCTTTAGTTCCCTTCCCAGAGCTTCAAAGTCTGAAATGATTTCTTCGTAGCTCTGCTTGGCGACATCATTTGTTCCCACATGGATGAGAAGAAAGGGGTATGTGTCCGTGGGCTTTATGAGCTTCGTTAACCCTTCAGTCACATCTCTAATTTGTGCTCCAGGGAGACAGCACACCTGGCGAGTCCATGGGTCTTCACGACATACTTGGGTTTCAATCCCACGCAGCAGGGAGTCTCCCACAATGACTACTGGCTGAATTTACTTCAGCCAGCCAAAATTAGGCTGACAACTATTACCCAGAGGACCTTCTCTTCTGCTGCTCCCAGGCTGTGGAATGACCTGCTGGGAGAGATTTGCCAACTTAACAGTCTTTCTGAATTTAAAAAAGCTATAAAGACTGAACTCCTCCGGCAGGCCTACCCAGTCGAATTTTAAGATGTCTGGCTGTCATTTTAATAATGTATTAGTTTTATATGTTTTTAATGAGTTTCATGTATTTTATAATATTTTTGTATTCAGTGTTGTTCCCCACCTTGATCCAGAGGGAGAGGCAGGTAATAAATTAATAAATAAATAATTATGGAAGTTTGCAGGAGTAGGACAGAACTTCATACACAGCATACCCAGGCAAGGATGCACACAAGGCAAAACGAGAGCCCTGCACCGTCCAAGACAGTGTTTGACATTTGGGGAGGTTGAAGAGTGCACTGCCAGGGGAAATGTGCAGTTGTGTGTGGTCAGGCTGCAAATGTAATCAGTTGCTAGGCAGATCATGGAAACATCTGCCAGCTGGAGGAGAGTGGTGGCAGTGGCTTTGACTACTCTTGCCTTGGCAAGAAGGTGACCAAAATAACCCACTGTGACCACCACACAACATGATAACCCATAATGGATTAAATAAGCAACCCTGCAGACTGTGGATTATCAGAATGGGTTATTTTGGCCAAATAAGCCAATGTGGGTTAAAAAAAACTCCTGGCAGATGACATGATAAACCATGTGGCGTGTGTGAGAGAGAGGTCTCTCTTTGCATTGCTGCTTTCCCTGCCCTCTCCCAGGGAAAGGAGGGAAGATGGGGTATTAATAGGTCCAATTAAAAACAACAACAGGAAAACCAAAACTGCTAATCCAGATGTTAGGAAGACCAAGGGAGGGGACAGGGCAGCAGCATGATAAATCTTTGATTTCAACTGGTTAGAATGATAAGATAGAATCCAACTAAAGTCCTATTTTGAGTATACCCATTGAAATGATTGGGACTTGTTAGTCATGACTAACTTAAGTCCCATTCATTTCTATGGATTTACTCTAAGTATAACTTTGCATGCTTGCTTCTTAAGAAGCAGCAGCATGAGAGAAACTTTGGGCGTTGCTAGACAAGGCATTAGCGCAGCTCGAGGCCCGGCCTCATCCCTGTGCATCCAGATGACACACAGGGGATCCTGGGCTCAGGCAGGGCTCAAACCGCCCTGACCCCGGGCTAACCGGCACCGCTTTTGGCCCGGTTTTTCCGCAGTCCCAGCCTGAGCCCACGGCTGTGAATGGTCTAGCCTGTTCCACCACTTTTCCCAGCTACTGCATTTACTCGCAAGTACCCGGGAGAAGCTGTGCCCATTGGGCCAGGGGGGGGGGAATCATGGGGGGAGGGATGGGGGCCAGGGGGGGAAAGAACAGACCCGGGAGAGATGGGGACGAGTGGAGCCAGGGGACATCGGGGGGAAATCGCAGCCCAGGGGCTATGGGGGGGATCGGAGATCACAGGCGGGTGAGGGGGACATCAGACATGGCTGGTGGGTGGGCAGGTGGGCGAGGAGGGCATTGGACATGGCGGGCGGGTGGGCATCAGACATGGTGGGTGGGCGAGGGGGCATTGGACATGGCGGGCGGGGGGGGCATCGAACATCACGGGGGGAAATTGGGAGCAGGGGGAGCTGGGAACCCTTTTTTAAAAAACAAAACAAAACCCTACTTTATCATTGGTGCACTCCTGCGCACATGGCCCCTTTAAACTGAAAAAAATGGCTGACGTGACAGGGCTTTCCTTTACGCCGTCACGTGTTATGTCTAGCTAGGAGCGATAGCCCATGCTACTTCTAGCACGGGCTGGCCCCTCCACAGGCCCGGATTCCCAGGTAGGTCTAGCAAAGCCCTTTGATTGTGTGCGTTGCTGCTTTTACACCAGGAGAGTTCCTTGTCTGCTTTCCAAGGTCAGAAAAGTGACCTTGGAAATGGGCATTTCAGTGGGCAGGGAGGGGAGGAGATACAAGTTACCCTGAGGCCTCTCCAGCTTCCTTCCCTCCTCCTCTGAAGGCCCCAGCTAGATGTGCAAACCCAGCTCATTTTGCAAAACATGCAGGGTGGGAGGATGGGGGCGGGGTGGGGGGAGGCCATCTCCACCGTTCCTCCCACTATGCGTTGGATGATTTGGAGGCCTAGAAGTTTGGGGGCTTCCAATTGTCAAGGGAACAATTGACAGGATTGCACCCTTGCAAAATTCTTTTTCTTTTCTTTTTCTTTTTTTGGGTTGTTATTTTCAATCTTTGGCAAGTTTTTTTAAAAAATCTATTTGTGGTTGGTTGCTTTCACGGGCACTTTTTTTTTCCTTTTGAAAAATCAGCATGTGATTCCTTGGTGCCATTTCTATGTTTGGGTTGATTTTTATTTTATAGTGTTGCTCTGCTTTTCAGGCAAGATCCTAAAATTCATGGACCTCAGTTTTCTTTTTCTATGGTATAGCTTGCTGATCGCTATTCATTAAGAATGGTTTCTATGTTGCTCTGAGGATATTATTATCATTATGATTACTGTCATTATCATCATCATCATCATCATCTTATTAGTAGTAATAGTACTCCTCTCCTAGGGATCCATTCCCTGAGACTATGGGTAGTTTGTGGTGTACAAGAGTCGGTTTATTGTTTCACTAGAAACCTTGACCCTTATATACTTTCAAGCCCATGATAATCGGAGTCTACTACCGACCACCCAATCAAGGAGAAAACGAGGACGAAACTTTTGAGAAACAAATTGCCAGTGTTTCAAGGAAGTGTGATGTAGTAGTGATGGGGGACTTCAATTACCCTGATATCTGTTGGGAGACCATTATTGCCAAAAGTGGCCCTTCCAAGAAATTCCTGACATGTGTGGGTGATAACTTTCTCCTACAGAAAGTGGAGGAAGGAACTAGAGGATCGGCAATCCTTGACTTGTTATTGACCAATAGGGATGACTTAGTGGATAAAGTGGCAGTTACGGGAACTCTGGGGGAAAGTGACCATGTCATACTTGAATTCTTGATTATGAAGGAGACAAAAGTCGAGCGTAGCCATACACGTACTCTGGATTTTAGGAAAGCTGATTTTAATAAACTCAGAACTATAATAAGTAAGGTCCCATGGCAGGGGAGCCTAATGAGAAAAGGAGTGCAGGATGGGTGGGAGTATTTAAAAAATGAAATTTTAAAGGCACAGTTACAAACAATTCCAACCAGGAGAAAAGATAGAAGACAACAGAGGAAACCAATGTGGCTCCACAAAAAGCTTAGAGATGACCTGAAAACAAAAAAGGATACATATAGGAAGTGGAAGGAAGGCCAGGCTACAAAAGAAGAGTACAGACAAGGGCGCAGAAGTGCCGAAATGGCATCAGGAAGGCTAAAGCTGTAAATGAGCTGAGATTAGCGAGGGATGCTAAAAGCAATAAAAAGGCTTTGTTCAGATACGTGAGTAGTAAAAGACAGAGGAAAGAAATGGTGCTTCAACTGCTTAATGAGGATGGCAAATTGATAACAGACAAAGAAAAGGCTGAAGTGCTCAATTCCTACTTTGGCTCAGTCTTCTCCCAAAAGCAGGTCTATGACCCCCCTGGAAAAAGTGAAGCAGAAGTTGAGGGGGCAGGATTGCAGTTTGAGATTGATAAACAAATGGTCAAAGAACACCTAATTTCCTTGAATGAGTTTAAATCTCCAGGGCCCGATGAACTGCATCCTAGAGTAATGAAGGAGCTAGTGGAAGAACTCTCAGAACCTTTGTCTATTATCTTTGCAAAATCATGGAAGACGGGTGAGGTGCCGGACGACTGGAGGAGGGCTAACGTTGTCCCTATCTTCAAAAAGGGCAAAAAGGAGGAACCTGGGAACTACAGACCAGTCAGTTTGACATCCATCCCTGGGAAAATTCTGGAGCAGATTATAAAGAAGTCAATCTGTAAACACCTTGAAATCAATGCAGTGATTACTAGAAGCCAACATGGATTTGTCAGGAACAAATCCTGTCAGACTAATTTGATCTCATTTTTTGATAGGATAACCTCCCTTGTAGACTGTGGGAATGCTGTGGACGTCATATATCTTGACTACAGCAAAGCTTTTGACAAAGTACCACATGACATTCTGATTAACAAACTAGCTAAAAGTGGGCTATATGGAACAACTATTAGGTGGATTCACAGTTGGCTACAGAATCAGACTCAAAGAGTACTTATCAATGGAACCTTCTCAAACTGGGGAGAGGCAACGAGTGGGGTGCCGCAGGGCTCAGTCCTGGGCCCAGTGCTCTTCAACATTTTTATTAATGATTTGGACGAGGAGGTGCAGGGAACGCTGATCAAATTTGCAGATGACACCAAATTGGGTGGGATAGCTAATACCCTGGAAGACAGAAACAAACTTCAAAGTGATCTTGATAGGCTGGAGTGCTGGGCTGAAAACAACAGAATGAAATTTAATAGGGATAAATGCCAAGTTCTACATTTAGGAAATAGAAACCAAATGCACAGTTACAAGATGGGGGACACTTGGCTCAGCAATACTACAAACAAGAAAGATCTTGGAATTGTTGTAGATCGCAAGCTGAATATGAGCCAACAGTGCGATATGGCTGCAAGAAAGGCAAATGCTATTTTGGGCTGCATTAATAGAAGTATAGCTTCCAAATCACAGGAGGTACTGGTTCCTCTCTATTCGGCCCTGGTTAGGCCTCATCTAGAGTATTGTGTCCAGTTCTGGGCTCCACAATTCAAGAAGGATGCAGACAAGCTGGAGCGTGTTCAGAAGAGGGCAACGAGGATGATCAGAGGTCTAGAAACAAAGCCCTATGAAGAGAGACTGAAAGAACTGGGCATGTTTAGCCTGGAGAAGAGAAGATTGAGGGGAGACATGATAGCACTCTTCAAATACTTAAAAGGTTGTCACACAGAGGAGGGCCAGGATCTCTTCTCGATCCTCCCAGAGTGCAGGAAACGGAATAATGGGCTCAAGTTAAAGGAAGCCAGATTCCGGCTGGACATCAGGAAAAACTTCCTGACTGTTAGAGCAGTGCGACAGTGGAATCAGTTACCTAGGGAGGTTGTGGGCTCTCCCACACTGGAGGCATTCAAGAGGCAGCTGGACAACCATGTGTCGGGGATGCTTTAGGGTGGATTCCTGCATTGAGCAGGGGGTTGGACTCGATGGCCTTGTAGGCCCCTTCCAACTCTGCTATTCTATGATTCTATGATTCTATGAACTGCATCCTAGAGTAATGAAGGAGCTAGCGGAAGAACACTCAGAACCTTTGTCTATTACTGTCATGCCTTGCATGGAACCGGAGTCGGGAGATGAGGGGGAGTTGGCAGAGGCTGGACCCAGTGCAGAGGGGCCTGGCTCAGGAGAGGAGAATGGACTGGCAGAGGCTGTGGCAGAGCCTCAGGGAGAGGAGCCAAGGCCAGCAGGAACCTCTGCCAGCTCTGAGGGCCTGATGCCGGCAAAGACTCTGGAAGAGCAGCAGGGATCTGAGGAGGAGACGGAGAAGCCCGGTTTCAGCCAGTTACGGGCGGAGAAGGCCACCCGACGCAGGTCTAGCCGTCTCCAACAGAAACGCCAGGCAATCAGAGATCAGCTGCGGAACGCTGACTCAGCACTCTGACTGAGGATAAAAGAGCAGCCGGGAGCCCTGCCAAATTGTCAGAGTTCCTGAACCCAGCCTTGACTCCCGGACCCCGTGACCACGCCTGACGACTTCTGGAATCCTATTGTGACCTTGGACTGCCTTTGACGACGTTTTGCCCGTGCCTACTCCTGTGACCTTTGGACTGCATCTCTGGACCTTGCTGACTGTCGGCTGTGCTTGACTTCAGACTGAATCACGGTACCTCCGTTTGGCCATGCTCTTTTGGACCCCAGACCGGACACTGACCTCTCTGTAAGCCTGCACCTTGTCTGACGACGTCTTCTTTTGGCTTTTGCTTTCAAGCCCTTTTTCCTGCCCTTTCCTCCCAAGTCTGTAACTGCAATAACAAGATTCTCCAGTTGCTGGTTCTTTACTAGTAATTCTTCCATTGCCCTTATCTTTGTCAGCCAGGTCAGAGATTATTCTGTCCGGGAAAGCTGCCAAATGGCTTGACAAAGACAAATGAGCACAGTTGGTATCTTAGCAACAAGGAGTTTATTGCACATCCACAAGCAGTTTGTGGGGTGCTTTTCTCTGGGGTTCTTGTCACAGGCTAATGCTTTCCTATGGCCATACGGAAGGACACCTAATATTGTGCTCCGTAAGCAGTTTGGGGGCTTCTTCTGTTTCTTTTTCTTTTCTTTTCTGTTTTTCTTTCAAATTTATTTATAAATGTTCAGAATTGTATAAACTTTGTTCTTCTTATTATATATATATATATATATATATATATATTTATACAACAATGCAATGTAAAACAATACCACATAATACATAATAATACAAAGTAAACAATTTGTTAAACATATATTCTAACTTAATTCTCTTTAACATAATCATAATTAACATAAATGTGCTCCCTCCAACCACAGGATCTTATTCATATTTCCAAAATCTCATTACTTCTTCTGGGCGTGATTTCCCTCTCCCCTTTAATAATACAAATTCTAAAAACTGTTTCCATATTCCTTCAAAATCATTAGTTTTTATCATTCCTCTTCTAACTTTTATGTTACATGTTAATTTATCATTAATAGCAATATCCCATATTTCTTTGTACCAATCTTCTATATGATAATCCCCTTGCACCTTCCAGTTCCTAGATATCATTAATCTTGCTGCTAACAAATTTGTTATCAATTCTTTTGTTTCTTGATTACAATTCAATTCTCCATTGTTATTCAATTCTCTTAACAATGCCACTATAGGTGTCTCTTCAATCTCCATTCCTAAAATTTCTTTTATCTCTTTAAACACCATTTTCCATAATTTTTGGACAAATTCACATTCCCACCACATATGTAAATACGTTCCCTTCTCTTGACAACCTCTCCAACATGTTTATTTTATTTAATTTTACAGGGGTTAGGTACCACCTCCAGACAAGCTTGTACAACAACAACAGTTTATTGCGGTCAATAGACCATTCCAGCAAATAAAAATTTTACATACAAGCAAACTGAACATACCATTAACTATTAACTATTAAAAGTCAGGCGATCATAGAAGATCTGAAAGAAATGGCCAGGTTCAAAAACTTGGCCACTTGCTCAGTGATTGATTTGTCTATATTACAAAGTAAGAGAGACGTTAAGAATTCAGTTGGGTGACCAGGATAAAATTGTAAAATAGGGTTTAGAAGATCATTTCTAGCCCCTAGATAAAATCTACAAAACAGTAAAACATGAGATACAGTTTCCACTTCACTATTGTTGCAGGGTCAGCATCTGTTGAGCACTGGAATTTTATTAAACCTGCCCTCCAAAAGTTTGGAGGGAAGGACATTAAGTCTGTCTAATAAAAATGCTCTCCTGTATTTGGGAATAGTCAACCAGCGTAGATAAGGCATCCCATCTTTACAAAAGGAGGCAGGTAGTCCTAGGGACAGGGGGGAACATGGGCCCCGTGCAGCACTCTGAAGGTCTTGCATATCTATATCAAGCAGCCTCTGTTTCACTACTGATTTGGCACTAGCTAAATCCCTTGATAGTAGCATTTGGGGGGATAGGCCTACTGACTTGATTTTACTAGTCATGGCCTTTGACCAAGGGGATTCAAAGTGGTCTAACAGAATCTTAGATACTAGAGAATTAGATGGAGGTGCCAACTTACAGCGAAGCCAAAAATGGATAACATGAATCCAGGCCAGGCAATTAACAGAATTCAGACCAACTTCTAGTTTAATAGCAGCTCCAGAAACACACTTGGGAACACCAAATAACATTCTAAGAAAAGAAGACTGAATACCCTCAAGGGAGGATTTAAAGCACGGGAACCAAATTGGAGCCCCATATAAAATCTGAGGGATGATTTTGGCTTTGAAAACCTGGACAGCTGCCGGAATGAATTTCCCGCCCCTTGTAAAAAAGAAGCGAGTAATTGCACCCAGGTGTTGTTCAGCTTTAGTCTTAGAGAGTTTTCCCTGTTCTCTCCAAGAGATGGTTTCATGGAACCATATACCCAAGTATTTATAGGAGCCCACTTGCTCAATCGTGGAGTTCTCCATGGCCCAAGAAAATCTAACCTTGCGTTTGGAAAACACCAAAACCTTAGATTTAGTATAATTAATAAAAAGCAAGTTTTCTGAGCAGTAGTTTGGAAAGCCGCACAGCAATCTCTTAAGGCCCACCCTGGTCTGAGAGATCAGAACTGCATCGTCTGCATACAGAAGCAGAGAAACTTTAGTGTTCAGTATTTTAGGTGGGTAGGACGGTAAGGGTTCCAATGCGTGGGGGAGGTCTGACAAATACAGATTAAATAATAAAGGTGCGAGCACACAGCCCTGTCTAACCCCACATGATGCAGCAATCTCTTTTGTGTAGTGACCTGATGGGCTGCACCGAACCTGAGCAGTGGTGTTATAGTAAAGAGATTGAATCAGAAACAGGAGTCTCTTATCCATAGAAAGCTGTTCCAATTTGTTCCACAGACGCGGGCGTGATATAGAATCAAAAGCCGATTTTAAATCAATAAAGGCTGCAAAAAGTTTGCCGCCTTTAGGGGCAGAATATTTGTGGGCCAGGTGAGTCAAGACCAGACAGTGGTCAAGGGTTGAGCAGCCGGGTTTAAAACCGATCTGCTCAACACCCAGTATGTCATGCTCAATGATCCATGCCTTTAGTTTGAGGCCTAAATAACTGGCGTAGATCTTCCCCCCTATCGATAACAAACTAATAGGGCGGTAATTAGATGGATCATCTTTGCGGCCTTTTTTATATATTGGAATTATAAAAGCTTTCAGCCAAACAGCAGGAATAATGCCTGATTGGTTAATTAAAGAGAATAAAGAGGCCAACAAGGGGGCCCACCAGCTGATGTTACTTTGGATCAGCTCTAATGGTATACCATCAGGGCTGGGAGCCTTACCAGGTTTAAGCTGATGGATTAAGTCTTCCACAGTGGCAAAGTCAACCGGGGGCCATTCCGGGGCAGCGGAAGATAGATAGGGGTGGGGTAATGTATCACTGCTATCACTAAAAACAGTACGAAAGTGGTTTTCCCAGATACTGGCTGGAATGTAACATTCTGGACTATCACATCTGTTACTTAGGGCGCCCGATACAAGCTGCCAAAAGGTTTTACAGCTACGGGTTACAGAAGCAGCCAACAACATTTGCCATGCTTCTCGGGTTGCTTCAGACTTTTTGCGGTGTAACAATTTCTTATATTCTCTCCTTAGCACAAAATACGAATGTGGGAGTTGGCCGTCATTACTCATGCGATAAGCAGAGTAAGCTGCTTGAATACAACTCCGGAGATTAATACACTCCCGGTCGAACCAATTATTCCTACTGGTTCTTGGGCGCGTCACTGTGGTGACAGAATTTTGAAGGGAGGAACTCAAAACCTATGTGACCTTTTCAAAAGCTAGAATGCTCTGTTTAGGAGGGGCAGTTATGGAAATTGGAGACAAGCTTGTAATAATTTTCTTTTATCCTCACTGACATATTTCTCAACACTCGTTTCCATATCCCTTTTTCTCATTTTCTTTTTTTAAAATCAGCTCCTCAAACTTTGTAATTCCTCTACACTCTCCATTGTCATTTAACTATTTCTTCATCCACTGTTTCCCTCTTTTAATCTCTCCTTTATTTCTTCCCTAGTTCTCATCCTTTCTAACCAATCTTTTAACTTCATTACCTTTCCTTCTTTTAAACTTTTTCCCAACTCTTTTTTTAAATTTCCTGGAAAGTTCCTCATCATTATCACTGGTGATATTGGGGGAATACTTGGAAGTAAGTCCTTTTTATATAATCGCCATATTTCCCAGTGATTTTTTAAAAGGGGGTTCTCTATTTCTTCCCCCCATTTCTTTGCATAATCTCTGAAAAATATATTCTCTAATTTCCATTCTATATCCTCTCCCTTTCTATCCTACAACCAACTTAAATCTCCTAGTCCTATCATACTTTCTACTACATGTCTCAACCTATTAGCTACGTGATATAACTTTAGGTTTGGGAGCCCTAGCCCTCCTTTTTTCTGCACTACATACCAACTTTTTTTGTTTAATCTCGCCTTTCTATCTCCATTGCAAAAGTTATTTACTATACTTTGCCAACTTTTTAATTCTTTTTCTGATATTCTTATTGGCATCATTCTAAATAAAAAAAAATACTTTTGGTAAAATCCTCATTTTTATAAGGGCTATTCTTCCAAACCAAGATCAATTTGTTCTTTTATATTTTTCTAATTTGCTCATAACTTCTTTTTTCAAACTATTTAGGTTTTCCTTTTCTAAATCTTCTAAATTCCTAGTATGTTTAATTCCTAGATATTTTATTATTTCTTTAACTTTCATATTCTCTTTACTCTCCCATTCTCTCTCCTCTTTTTTACTATAATTAAACAACATCATCTCTGACTTTGTCCAATTTATTTTTAATCCCGTCACTTCCTCAAACTCCCTCAGCTGATGTTTTATTGTATCCATTTTCTTTAATGGATTCTTAATTGTTAATACAGTATCATCTGCAAACATATTTATTTTTATTTCCTCTTTCCATCCTATTCCCTCAATAACGTCGTCCTCTCTTATCACGTTTGCCAATAGTTCTATAACCAATACAAATAAAACCGGTGAAAGTGGGCAACCTTGTCTTGTTCCTCGGGCAAGTTGAATTTTTTCTGTGACTCATTTACTACTACTGAAGTTAAGTTTCGTGAATATAATTGTTCTATTAAACCTTTAAATCGTTCCCCAAATCCCATCTTTTCTATTATCATCTTTAATGCTGGCCAACTCACACAATCGAAGGATTTAAATATATCTAAAGCTATTATTCCTGCTCTCAGCTTTCCCTTTTTTATCTCCTGTATTATATTTAGAATCCTTCCAACCAAATTATGCATTTGTCTTCCCGCTACAAAGCCACACTGATCCCTCCCTATATAATTACCTATAAATGTATTCATTCGCTTTGCCATTATAGCTGATAAAATTCTGGCATCTTGATTTATTAATGAAATAGGTCTGCATGAATCTGGAACTGTCAAATCCTTATCCGGCTTTGGAATTAATATAATTATTGACTGTTCCCATGATGGTGGTATCTTATCTCCTTCGATTATTCCATTATATAATTTCATTAATTTAATATTTTTTAAAATGTTTTATAATACTCCGATCCCAATCCATCTGTACCGGGGGATTTCCCCATTTTATCTTTAACTATCCCTATTGAGTTCTTTGTCTTTTTCATTTGTGTGGCCCTGGCCAACACCTTAGAATTCCTATTGCTATTCTCAAAATACTCCCTTTTTATATAAACCAGATTCTTCTGTACTTCTTCTAGATTTCTATTTTCTAATTCCTTCTTTTTTGCTTGTAATTTTGTTAACATTTGTTTATTTCTACTTTGCAAATACTCGCTTTCCAGCTTTTTGACTTCGTCCTCCAATTTTTCTGTATCTCCTCTTGTTGTCTCCTTAATTTACAAGTTTCTCTAATACAAATCCCCTTAGTTACCGCCTTCATTGTGTCCCAGAGTACTGATGGGGGACATTCCCCATTATCATTAATTTCCCATATCTCTTGTAACTCTTTCCCTGTCTTTTCCACTACCTTTTCACATTTTAATTTTCTAGTATTTAACTTCCATCTATTAGCTTCCCTGTAGTCCCTCTTCACCTTAAAATCCATGTTTACCAATGTGTGGTCAGTTACTTTAATTACCCCTAATTGTGTGTTACAAACTTTTATTGCTAACTCCTTTGAAACAAAGATATAATCTGCCCTTGAGAAGGTTCTGTAAACTGGTGAATAAAAAGTGTACCCAACTTTTCCCCCTCCCCCTGTCATTCGCCAAACATCTGTGAAATCCTTTTCCTTTATCATTTTATTTAAACTTGTGATATTATCCCTTCTTTCTCAGGCGGTGGGGTTTGACTTATCTAAAATATTATCCATCACCATATTAAAATCTCCAGCCAATATTACATGCCCTTTTTTATTTCCTCCATTTCTCTGAATACTTCCCTATAAAAATCTCTTTGCTTCTCATTAAGGGCATAGATATTGACTAAAGTATAATACTCCCCTGCCATTTGCCCCTGTACCATAACTGTCCCTTTCCCATCCCTTTTACTCTTTAATACACTAAATCCACATTTCTTCGAGATAATTATAGCTACACCATTTTTTTTGAAGTCCCCAATGACTTCTTATACAACACTGAGCACTTTAGCCGTAGCTCATTTAATCCCTCTTTAGCCTGATGAGTTTCTTGTAGAAAGATAAAATCAGCCCCATCTTTGTTTAACAACTGCTCTATTCTCTTCCTCTTTACAACTGCCCCCAGCCCTTTCACATTGAGTGTTGAGATGCGTACTTTCTTATCCATAATATAATTGTTTTACTCTTTATAGATCCCTTGTGCACATCCACATTAACAGCACTATTAACTTAAACTTAAATGAACTAACAAACAATTTTTTATCCCCTCCCCTTCTCCCCCCACAATTCCCCTCCCTCCCCTCCCCCTCCCCCATTCTGCTCTCCCCTTTGCTTCTCCGCAGGTGAAGCACCCCAGTCATGGCTATTCAACCTTTGGGGGGAGGGGGGAGATAGAACCCACAGTCCCAATGCAGTAAGCCCTCCAGCTCAGTAACCATTCTTCTTATCGCCTTCCCTTTTCCACCCACCAATTTTTATTAAATATTTTTTACTCCCTACTTGGACCAGGACGTTCGTCCTCTTCTCCTTCCGACTGGGTTGGCATCTCATCTTCTATGCCTAATTCTCTCAACTTAACGATTCCCTGTTCCAGCGATTCCCTGTTCTTCTGTTTCTTGACGGGCTTGTGGTATCATTTCCATGTATTCCTGTGGCCATTTGGAAAACTGGCCTGTTGTAAGGAGTGGGTGCTGGAAGAGGGCATATGGGGCCTTAACTTTTTGTGTCAGAGGGGCAATTTGTATTCTCTACTGCATTTTTTATTGATTGTCCAATAATATTGGATTATTATGAGTTTCCAAGCAGATGATAGTTTAGTGCTTCCATAGCAGAACCAGTGAGATAACAACCTTCCCTCTCCATTTTTTATTTTGGTTTCACACTATATTTAACAATTGTTGCTTCTTAAACTTTGTTTTTGGTAGTTTGAATGGGCAAGATAAGATTTGCAACAGCTAAGTTACTACATCAAAGTGCAGTCTTTGGCAACCATCTGGTTCTTCTGCAACTAAAAATGCCTGTTCCAGGAAGCAAGATTCTGGCTGGACATCCGGAAAAACTTCCTGACTGTTAGAGCAGTATAACAATGGAACCAATTACCTCGGGAGGTAGTGGGCTCTCCCACACTAGAATCATACAACAGAATGAAAGAATACTACAAACGAGAAGGATCTTGGAATTGTTGTAGATCATGAGCTGAATATGAGCCAACAGTGTGATACGGCTGCAAGAAAGGCAAATGCTATTTTGGGCTACATTAATAGAAGTATAGCTTCCAAATCACGTGAGGTACTGGTTCCTCTCTATTCAGCCCTGGTTAGGCCTCATCTAGAGTATTGCATCCAGTTCTGGGCTCCACAATTCAAGAAGGATGCAGACAAGCTGGAACGTGTTCAGAGGAGGGCAACCAGGATGATCAGGGGTCTTGAAACAAAGCCCTATGAAGAGAGACTGAAAGAACTGGGCATGTTTAGCCTGGAGAAGAGAAGATTGAGGGGAGACATGATAGCACTCTTCAAATACTTATATGGTTGTCACACAAAGGAGGGCCAGGATCTCTTCTCGATCCCCCCAGAGTGCAGGACACGGAATAACGGTCTCAAGTTAAAGGAAGCCAGATTCCAGCTGGACATCAGGAAAAACTTCCTGACTGTTAGAGCAGTATGACAATGGAATCAGTTACCTAGGGAGGTTGTGGGCTCTCCCACACTAGAGGCCTTCAAGAGACAGCTGGACAAGCATCTGTCGGGGATGCTTTAGGGTGGATTCCTTCATTGAGCAGGAGGTTGTACTCGATGGCCTTGTAGGCTCCTTCCAACTCTGCTATTCTATGATTCTATGAAATACCTAGCAGTATATATAATTTTTTTAAAAAGAGTTTAGAGGATAAGAACTATAATAGGTTGAAGCAAGAGATTAAGAAAAAATTAGAGGAGTTTAGGAAGATGATTATCATGGTTTGGTAGAATAGCGATTACTAAAATGAAAATTTTGCCCAAGATCAATTTTTTGTTTAGAATGTTACCAATTAAAGTATCAGAAGTGGAATTGAAGTATTGGCAAACCATAATTAATAATTTCTGTAATGAGGATAAGAAAGCAAGGATTAATAAGAAAATATGGTATAAACCTCAAAAAACAGGAGGGTTGGGACTTCCCAATATAAAGTTATACTTATCTGGCTAATCAATTAAGATATATTATAGAGGGTATAATAGGAACAGAAGTTAGATTGGTTAGGGTAGGAAACACAAGATTTGGAGTTAAAGTTGGAAAATATTTTTTTTAATAAGTTCATTAAGAAAGGGTTGGAAAAAATTGAAAATCCTTTGATGAAGAATATTTTAGAGATTTGGGCGAGGTATAAAGACAAATTGATGCCAATCATTTCCCCTTTAACTCCAGTAGAAATGGTGGGAAACTTTCCAGTGAATTTAAAGAAGGAATTGGAAAAGGAATTAAGGAAATAATTAAACTAAAGGACTGGATGGGGAAGATGGATAGTAAAGAACAAATAAGAGAAATGTTGAGAGGGAGGAAGACCTCATGGATTGAGGTTATACAATTGGAACAATGGACAAGGAAATGGATAAACGTGAATAAAGAGTATAGAGAATATACAGAATTTGAAAAGATGATTATACAAAGGGAGGCTAAAGGTGGAAATATAGGTATAAAAGTTATAACGAGTATAATATATAACATGCTGCTGGGAATTGAAGATAAACTACAGTATTTTAAATTGATATGGGACCATGATTTAACAAGGGAGATAAGTAATCAGAGTTGGGGAAAGATATGGGACCTGCGTATTTTGAAAACTATGTCGGTAGGAATAAAGGAAAACTATTATAAATTGGTATGGAGGTGGTATTTAACATCAGCAACACTAAATCAAATTGATAAGAAATATTCCGTGTAATGCTGGAGGGGATGCCAGTAAACTGGCACCTATGTTCATATGTGGTGGAATTGTGAATATATACAGAAATTTTGGCAAATAGTGTTTAAGGAGATAAATGAAATAATTGGGATGAAGTTAGAGGCATGTCCAAGTATAGCATTGTTGTCAATTTCCGAGAAGGTTAACTGCATGCAAGCTATTAAAGATTTAATAATTAATAACAAATTTATTGACAGCAGCAGGATTAATGATATCTAGGAAATGGAAGGAGCAAGGTGACTATCAAATAGAAGAATGGTATAAGGAGGTTTGGGATATGGCTATTAACTATAAGTTAATGTGCAGTATTAAAGTTAAAAAAAAGGATTATTGAACCAAAACGATTTTGAAGTGATATGGAGATTATTTGTAGAGTTTGTGTTAATAAAGGGGAAAGGATGTAAACCTTTACAAGAATCATTACAATTTTGGAAAGGAGAATAAGGGTCCCGGGGTGCACATATATTCATTAGTATTTTATTATTAAAATTATGTATTGTTATTATTAATTGTATTTATGTGTTAGTTGAATTTGATGTTGTGTATAATGTTAAGAATTTAAATATTTTTTAAAAAAAGATGTGTGTGTGAGAGAAAAATATTGGGCAGCCCCTGTATTTGGTAAAGATATAGATATTCCCCATCCTGCTGTCCCAGCATTCCTGACCATGGGACATACTCACTTGCAATGATGGGTGTTGTAGTCCAACACCTTTGGAGGGCACCAGGTTGGGGAAGGGCTGCTCTAAACAAAAAAAGAAAAGTAGGTGGCCCTAAGTTGTTTGTCATCAGTTTTCCACAACCCCACAGTAACCTTTGCATATCCTATTCTCCATCCTGTCCTCATGGTTTAACTGCTTTGGGAGAATGAGAATTTCACTGGTACTTTCTGCCTCCTTAGGGAAGATGTGGCATTAAGGCTTGTGAGCCTAAACTCCCATTATATCACATACCCAGGCATTACAACATCATCCTGTCCATTGGAACATGATCTAGAAGCTTATGTGCTCCTGTTTCCCCTTTTTGTAGTATGGCTTGTTGGGATATAGATTAAAAAGACTGGTTCTGTGTTTTATTATGTGAAATTATTTCTTTCCTATACACACACACACTCCTCATTTTTCCCTTTCTGGGAAATGGATTCCTGCTGTGGAGCAGAGAGATGTAGGCTCAGAGCACTGCATGGATGTGTTGTGGTGGAGATCAGGCCCAAACTCTCAGATCATCAGATTTTCGGAGTGGAGTGCACAGCCCTACTTATTACTGTATTACAAAATTAGCAAAGTCATCTTTTAGTTGAAAAACAATCTCAGTGTGCATGTTTCTTTTCTGTGTGAACTGGCAAAATGCATTATGAACTCAACCTTCAGGATCAGAAGCCTGTGTTCAATAACTTCTATATAAGAAGTCTTTGCAAGTGTACACTGATTCTACACAGAGCTCCATTTTAATTTAACATACATAGTTCATCACAAAACTCCATTTTGATTTTCTCTCACAATGCAATACAGACTCCATCTTAGATTTTTTGTAAGTACAGCACAGACTTACAAAAATAAATCGGAAATCAATAAACAGAAAGTGACTGCAGTTTTATGTAATGTTCTAAAAGCATCCAATTCAAAGACCTAGGCCTCAGCTAGACCTACCGGTCTAGCGCAATGGAGTGGTGAGGATTTCACAATATTTTTATCACGAGATCTCCCCCTCTGTTTACACATGGCACGCAATGACTTTGGAGGGAGAGGATGTCGCAGTCACCATTTTTTTCTTAAAGAAGAGCACATGAACACTCGTGTGAAAAAAGTAAGTGTTTTTTTTTATTTGAATTAATTTTTCCTGCTCACCCCACCCCACCCCACCTCCAATGGGTGCAGAGCTCCTGATGAGCTCCGTGCACAGGTTCCGGCTCCTCACGAGGAACCAGGAGAAACCGCAAAGCCTGCACACACGTTCTGCGGTCTTGGGATCAGCCCGAGACCGTGGAAAAAGTGGGCTCCAAGAGGAGGGTGAGGTCCCGGGGCAAGGGAGGGATCATCCCTCCCTGCTCCCATAAGCGTCATCCCTTTACACATGGAGGGGGGTTGCAAAAACAGAAGATTATTTCCATGTTTACATATGACCCACGCACCCAAGCACCCTCTCCCTTCAACAGGCTTATATTTCCAAATGGCAATAGGAATACATTGGCATGATACCACAAGCCTTTCAGGAAACAGAGCAGGAGCCCTCAAACTGTTCTTGGATGATAGAGCTAGCACCCCAAACATCCTAAGAGACTCTGTTTGATGCATGCTCTGTAATGTCAGGCTCTTAGAAGAGATTTGTGGAGAAGAATCCAAAAACATTCAAGGCTCCAATACGGCAAATAAAACATCTTTATTTCTCCATTGTAGGATGGCTTCCAAGCAAAGCAGCAGCACACTCTCAGTACAAGGAACAGCTAATCATCAAACCTTGATTACTTAAATACAATTCAGCTGTGCTGGGACATGCTTAATCTTAAAAGAACATTACATCACATCTTCCTTTCATAAAAAAAACCTATATAGAGAACAATATTGTGTACATTGATGGTGCTATATAAATAAATAATAATAATAATAATAATAATAATAATAATAATAACAATATACTACAATTTATTAAATTATTAACAAAAAAATGTAATAACAAAAATTAAAAAAGGCCCACCATTGAAAATGATCTTTACCACCATCCTTTCTCAAGGAACTTATCTTTCAAGTAAAAAGACAGTTCTACCATGGGATGTTAAACTCACAGGACGCCTTTCTTCAGCTGGCGCAACACATGTCTCACAAGATGTGTTATTGTCTTCATTGATATATTCTATATCTGTCATAGAAGGCTCACTAAGTTGAGCACCCTGTTCTGTGGAAACAGATTCTCTCTGCTCTAAGTCTGTATGACCACAGCTTTCAGATGCTCAACTTCGAAACCTTATTACGGCGATACATACACTCTTCTGGAGCCGTGAAACAAGGCTGTTCACATTTTGTTGTAACAACAGCGAGGAGCCATCCTTCATTTGACTCCATCCATACTGAATGGATATACTTCGATCGATACTGTACAGACCCTAAAAATCTAAGCACCCCTTGTCTATCTTGTGGAGACGCCATTTCTCGAATGGCCTTGATTTTATTATCATCATCAGGTCGAACTCCCTAAGCAGTCACTATCTGACCCATATATTTCACAGAGTCGACTTTAAACTGGATCTTTTATTTATTAAATTTGATGTTCTTAGCACACTGTTTCCATAACTTGACGTAAAATCTGATCATACTGCTCAGCTGTCTCTGCTGCAATGATTAGCTATCATGTAGATCCCTTTTATGTGCCCAAAAAATTTCATTTCAGCTAGACATCTCAGATTTCTTCAGTCGTAGGGATGGTACAATGCTGTCTTCGAACTGCTTTATTAAGATCACAAGGATCAAGACATATATGCAACTTCCCATTCTTTTTTTCAGTAGTGACAAGGCTGCTCACCCAATCTGAGGGACCTGTAATTTTAGATATCACTCCTACATTCTCCATCTGGCCCAAAGTATCCTTCCATCTATCCAGTATTGCAAAAGGCACTTTCTGACATCCACGAATATCAGGAATAACTGTTGAATCAATGTGTATACAGTGAGAACCTTCAAACTCACCCAGACCTTCAAAGACATCAGAGTACACATCAAGCAGATGTTCCTTTGTTAAAAGTTCAACTACATGTACAATTTCAACTCGACAAATCAAATCTAAAGCTTCACAATTCCAATAATGGAATTGATGAACAATCTGTTACATAAAACAATAATCTAGCTACTCCCTTTGGAGCTTTACACTCAAGAACAGTAGTTCTTTTTCGTGGTCTCTGTGCATCACACTTAATGGGGCTCTGCGCCTGCACGGAGCCTTCGTCGGACTTCTAATAGCTGAGAATCTTTTTTGGGCGGGAACTCCTCCCCCACTGTGGTACGGTATATATTATTATTATTATTATTATTATTATTATTATTATTATTATTATTATTATTTATTTATATAGCACCATCAGTGTACATGGTGCTGTACAGAGTAAAACAGTAAATAGCAAGACCCTGCCGCATAGGCTTACAATCTAATAAAATCATAGTAAAACAATAAGGAGGGGAAGAGAATGCAAACAGGTACAGGGTAGGGTAAGCAGGCACAGGGTAGGGTAAAACTAACAGTAGAAAGTAACAGTAGAAGTCTGCACAACATCAAGTTTTAAAAGCTTTAGAAAAAAGAAAAGTTTTTAGTTGAGCTTTAAAAGCTGCGGTTGAACTTGTAGTTCTCAAATGTTCTGGAAGAGCGTTCCAGGCGTAAGGGGCAGCAGAAGAGAATGGACGAAGCTGAGCAAGGGAAGTAGAGGCCCTTGGGCAGGCGAGAAACATGGCATCAGAGGAGCGAAGAGCACGAGCGGGGCAATAGTGTGAGATGAGAGAGGAGAGATAGGAAGGAGCTAGACCGTGAAAAGCTTTGAAGGTTAACAGGAGAAGTTTATATTGGATTCTGTAGTGAATTAGAAGCCAATGAAGAGATTTCAGAAGCGGAGTAACATGGTCGGAGCGGCGAGCCAAGAAGATGATCTTTGCGGCAGAGTGGTGAACAGAAACCAACGGACTGATGTGAGAAGAAGGAAGGCCAGAGAGAAGAAGGTTGCAGTAGTCCAACCGTGAAATAACCAGCGCATGAACAAGCGTTTTGGCAGAAGAGACAGACAAAAATGATCGAATCCTGGCAATATTATACAGGAAAAATCGACAAGATTTAGCTACTGCCTCAATATGAGGAATAAAGGAGAGCGAGGAGTCGAATATAAAGCCAAGGCTACGAGCTTCCTTGACCGGAGTAAGCGTAACATCATTGACAGTAAGAGAGAATGAGAGATGAGGAGAAGGTTTAGGAGGAAAAACAAGCAATTCAGTCTTTGCCATGTTAAGTTTCAAGCGACGATGAAGCAGCCAAGCTGAGATATCTGAAAGACATGCCGAGATACGATCGTGAACATCAGGAGAAAGTTCCGGAGATGACAGATATAGTTGTGTATCATCGGCGTACAGATGATATTGGAGGCCATGAGATTGAATAAGCTTGCCCAAGGGCAACATGTATAAGGAAAACAACAACGGGCCAAGCACCGAGCCTTGCGGAACCCCTACTGAAAGGGGAAAGGAGGAAGACGAGCTGCCATTAGCCAACACGCTGAAAGAGCGACCCGCTAGATAGGAGGCAAACCAGTTATAGACAGAGCCACAAAATCCAAGGTCATGAAGGGAATCTAAGAGAAGATCATGATCAACCGTGTCAAAGGCTGCAGTTAGATCAAGGAGAATAAGAACGGAATAATGGCCCTTAGACTTGGCAGTAAGGAGATCATTGGTGATCTTAGTAAGGGCTGTTTCGGTGGAATGCAGAGGACGGAATCCAGATTGAAATGGACCCAAAGCAGAGTTACTAGAAAGAAAGTCAAGACAGCGAGAGTAGACCGCACGCTCCAGGATCTTTGAAACAAACGGCAACAAAGAGACAGGTCGGTAGTTAGACAGAGATAGCCTATCAAGAGTAGGTTTCTTGAGAATGGGAGAGATTGTACCATGTTTAAAAGCAGAAGGAAATGAACCAGAGGACAGAGAGAGATTAATAATATGTAGCAAGGAAGGGAATCAATATACGGTGTTCCCACCCACTCCCTCAGTTCCTCTTCGACCGCCGATGCTTATGCCTCGTCACGACTAGAGTTACATACTCACCTTTTGCTGAGATCATCAGCCTTTCTTTCCAATCTTCTCTCCTTCTAATTTCTTCGTTTTTTCTCTAAAAAAAAAAAAAGAAAAAAAGAAGAACAACAATTTAGTTTTTTAGTTGGCGTTTTTTCCTCCGCCACGCGCCTCCAGGCGCATGGCCTCTAAGGCCCCATTTAGAAAATGCATCCAATGCAGCAGTAAATTGCCTCCCTCGGACGGTCACAAACTCTGCCTCTTGTGCCTGGGAGAGGGCCACATAATTGAGAGTTGCAAATACTGCATGTCCTTTTCAAGGCAGGCCCAAAAGAACAGAGCAGACAGATTAAAAGCTCTCCTCTGGCAAAGGGCTCTCCTCGCAGTCGATTCCAACCGACCGCCTAATATGGCCGCCATGGAAGACTCTTCAGCGTCTACCTCTCTAAATCCGCCCATGAACCCTCCTACCTCAGGAGTGTCGACGGCACAAACCGCAGCCAGGAAACTTACAAAAAGAGCAAAGAAATCGAAACCCTCTTCTGAAAACCAACCTAAAAAGAAGAGGGATAAAACAAAACACGGAGTCCAATACGGAATACTCCACCACCACCACCGACCTTACTCGACTCTCCAATCTGAATAGTGGTAGGATCACCACTACCCACGCTGGTAATCGAACCCATTTCGACAGCGTCGGAGGGAGAAATTAGGGAGCCCTCTCCCCAGAGGCAACCCCCTAATTCGAGAGATCGGTCCAGGGAAACATCCACCGACCGACCTATCCCGCCTAATCAGGCTGCGGACATAGGAGTTCCTCGGCGCCGACGGTCGCCGTCTCCAACTCGAAACCGTCCAAGGAGCAGATCCCCCTCGCATCCCTCTTCTCGGGACAGAGGAAGGCAATACTATTCCGACCATAGTCGATACCGCACCCGCTCCCACTCTCCACACGGGGACTGGGACCGCTCCTTCGAATTCTACAGACCTCCAAGTCGCCAGTACTACGAATACTGAGAGAACAAGCTCAAGATACCAGGATCGTTACTACAAACCTGTGTCACCGCGAACTCAACCCAGGCAACCGACACCACCACCTCCAGTTCCACCCAGAGGTGCATCTCTCACCAATTCCCACAGACCTCACCGTACCCACATACAAGACCGTCCTCTACCACCACCACCAGTGACGACTCAGACACTCACATCACGTGCTACTCATCCCACATCCACTCTCTCAGAAGAGGATTATGAATCGGATTCATCTTCGGTCTATTCGCCTCCCCCCTCTCTTCCATCTCCAGAGGACACGGTACCGTCTAAAGGGAGAGCATCCCCATCAGAAGAACTCGGAGTTTTCTCTGATCAAATCCTATGCATGTCACAAAGTCTCGGTATCGAAGCTCAACAACAAGTAGACCAGGTTAAAGATCCTGTCTATGACGCCGTGTATACGGATCCCACCGTACCAGAAGCTGTGCCTTTCTTGCCAGCCCTACTCCAAACTGTCCAACAATCATGGACCACACCTTCGACAATAGCCCCAACGTCGAAACGTTTAGAGGCCATGTACAGAGTGCAGGAGAAGGACGCATCCTTCCTATTTTCGCATCCCAAACCAAATTCTAGAATCGGCTCAAAGAGGATCACACAAACAACATAACGCACCTGTAGATAAGGAAGGGCGCCGACTCGACGCGCTGGGACGGAAGCTCTATTTTACTTCATCACTGGGCCTCAAGGTGTCTAATTACGATGCCATGATGTTGAGATACCAACTCTTCCTTTGGGATAAAGTCGGATCCCAATGTGACTGCCTACCTGAAGACCAAAGGGAGCTTGCACGAGTATTTCAAGCGGAAGCAATGAAACTTTCTCGTAATCAAATCAACATGACCAGACATCAAACAGACTGTCATGCGAAGTCTATGGTAGGTTCCATAGCATTACGACGTCACGCCTGGCTCCAATCAGCAGGTTTAACACCAGAGGCTCGATCTCGAATTGAAGACCTCCCATTCGACGGGGAAGGTCTATTCAATGCCACAACCGACGATCAAATGGATTCAGTGCAGAAGGCACGTACCACAGCAAAAAAGATGGGATTGAGACAACAACAACACACCCAACCAGCCACCAAACCACGCAGATGGTTCCGTAATCAGAATCCATACTTTAACAAACAATATCCCGAACGTCCGAGATATCAGACACAACAACAGAGAAAACAATACCAACCGAACAAATCTCGACCAACCCGTGGTAGAACCGACCCTCCTCAAAGACGTCATCTTTGACAATCTACCGGCTGCGCCCACAATATTCGGCCACAGACTATCCCAATTTATCCATACCTGGGACACAATCACTACAGACTCTTGGGTTCTTGATATCGTCAAAAATGGATACCATATCGAATTTATCTCCCTACCTCAATTAGGCTTTGTAAAAATTACAAACCCATCAAACTTTCTCACCATAGAAACTTCAAACCTACTTCGCAAAGGGGCAATAGAACGAGTCACCATCAACCCCCATACCGGCGGATTTCCCACCCGGTATTTCACAATTTCCAAACGAGACGGAGGACTTCGCCCCATTTTAGACCTTCGCCACCTAAACAAATTTATCCAACCCAAGAAATTCAGACTCAACACATTGGGAACAATACTTCCCCTCCTCCGTCAAGATACCTGGTTTGTATCAATAGACCTTCAGGATGCGTATTTCCACATCCAAATACACCAAACATATCGGAAGTACCTCCGCTTCTCAATCGGTCCAAACACATTCCAATTCACAGTACTCCCATTTGGCCTTTCATCCGCACCAAGAGTCTTCACAAAGTGCATGGCCCCAGTATGCGCGTTCCTTCGAACCCAGGGCATCGAAGTCTACCCGTATTTGGACAACTGGCTCTTCGTCGCATCCAACAAGAACAGCCTTCGAGCCCATCTCGCATACACACTCCAACTCTTGGACGCACTTGGCCTATGCATCAACACTGAGAAATCCAGTCTACAACCTACTCAAACGATTCAATTCATAGAGGCGCAGCTAGACGCACGAGACGGAAGAGCTTATCTTCCCCACGACAGGGTCACCAAACTCAGTTCCATGGCGACACTAATCTACAACGACAGAAAGACAACAGCCCACGCTATCCAGACATTACTAGGATATATGGCAGCAACGGTGTCAGTTGTACAGTGGGCCAGGCTCAAGATGAGACCGCTCCAACTCTGGCTTCTCAAAATCTTCAACGCAGCATCCGACGGACGTCGAGTCTAACTAACTGTACCACCAGTCATAGCGACATCTCTCCTATGGTGGATGGACCCATCCAATCTAACTCAAGGCATTCCGTTCCTAACCCCCACGCATACCAGAACAATTACAACAGATGCATCCCTAACGGGATGGGGAGCCGATTGCGGCACTCTCCAAGCGCGGGGTCTATGGTCCCTAACCGAGAAACGATTTCACATCAACAGACTGGAACTCTTAGCAGTATGGAAAACCCTACTTGCTTTCGAACCCTACATCACTGGACATCACATTCAAGTCCTAACGGACAATACGTCCGTCCTTTGGCACCTCAACAAATAAGGAGGCACACGCTCCCCGAGACTAGTAAAACTAACAATACAAATACTTACCTGGGCCATACAGAAGAACATACGGATCACTGCAGTACACATTGCAGGCACATCCAACACCCTTGCAGATGCACTGAGCTGCTCCAACACAACATCCCACGAATGGGAGTTGATACACTCCATTCGCCTGAGCATATTCTGCATGTGGGGACACCCCACAATAGACCTCTTTGCCTCGCCACAGAACACAGCTTGCAAAAAATTCTGCTCCAGGGGAGGTCATCATGCATCACTGGGGGATGCCTTCTCCCTTCACTGGTCGGGGACATTGTTCTACATCTTTCCACCCTTCCCATTACTAACAAGAGTAATGGCCAAGATCAACAGGGAAAAAACCAATGCCATAATCATTGCACCATGGTAGCCTCGACAAACGTGGTTCCACACACTCCTCAGGCTTGCGAAGGATCAATACATACATCTCCCACTACAAAACAACCTCATATCACTCAATGCGGGCAAGATTCATCACCCAGATCTAAACACTCTAAAACTAACCGCGTGGAGAATACAACAGACGTAGACACCAGTCTCATCAATAGCCAAATCCAACAAATATTACAAGCATCCAAACGTTCATCAACCAGACATTCATATTTGTCCAAATGGAAAAGCTTCCTTCGATACGCCACTGATAACGGATTCGACCCACACCACGGTCCCGTCACCGAGGTACTCCAATTCTTAACAAGTCTGTTCAACAAAGGACTTAAACCATCTTCAATTAAAGTCTACCTTGCAGCTATATCCGACGCACGCCCAACCTACCAAGGGTACACACTATTTTCGCACCCCCTTGCTAGAACTTTCTTAAAAGGTCTGAAGAACCTTGCACCACCTCAAAGGATACAATCCCCCCCATGGGATCTGAAACTAGTTCTAAGGGCCCTTATGTCAAAGCCCTTCGAACCAATGGCGACTTGTTCACTCAAACTCCTTTCATGGAAAGTTGCGCTTCTCGTAGCCATAACTTCAGCTAGACAAGTTAGTGAACTCACTGCACTAAGAGTTGACCAGCCTTACCTCATCTTTCACAAAGAATCCGTCTCCCTTCGTCCAGACATCTCCTTCCTTCCAAAAGTGGCATCGGAATTCCATATCAATGCGCCCATATCGCTACCGTCCTTCTTCTCAAATCCGACGACTGACCTGGAAAGACAATTACATTTATTAGACGTGCGGAGAGCACAAGCCTTTTACAGAGCACGTACGCAACCATTTAGGAATACCCAAAGACTATTTGTTTGCTACGGAAAACCTAAAAGAGGTTCTCCAGTCTCAACACAACGTATCGCTACCTGGATCCGTGAGACAATACTACTCTCGTACCAGATAGCCAAGACAGATCCACCGATCCACCTCAAAGCGCATTCCACCCGAGGAATGGCTACTTCCGTCGCATTCGCCAAAGGCATTCCTCTCTCAGAGTTATGCAGAGCAGCCACATGGACATCGCATTCCACATTCATAAAACACTACAAACTCGATGTCCACGCCAGATCCGACGCACGCTTCGGAAGGGCCGTACTCTCATCTGTTTTATAATGGGACACCTCACCCACCACCAGTAAGTCAGCTCGCTAATCGCCCCATTAAGTGTGATGCACAGAGACCACGAAAAAGAAATGCAGGTTGCTTACCTGTAACTGTAGTTCTTTGAGTGGTCATCTGTGCATTCACACTACCCCCCCCCCCACCGTCCCCACTTCGGTGTCAGTAATCTGTCAATACCGAGGATGGATTCTCCCGAAACCCGGGATCGCATGCGGTCTCGAGGAACTGAGGGAGTGGGCGGGAACACCGTATATATACCGTACCACGGTGGGGGAGGAGTTCCCGCCCAAAAAAGATTCTCAGCTATTAGAAGTCCGACGAAGGCTCCGCGCAGGCGCAGAGCCCCATTAAGTGTGAATGCACAGATGACCACTCAAAGAACTACAGTTACAGGTAAGCAACCTGCATTTCCCAAAGGCTATATGTGTGTCCCACCATAAGCCACAGGAGTTACGTCACTTTTAGTTAGTACATTTTTCCCTAGTAACCTACTAAATACTTTAAATGGCAAGACATTTGCCTCAGCTCCTGTATTTAATTTGAACTATACTGAAAGTCCTTTTACTAATATAACATACCATCCTGTACTTTGGTTTGCACTTAAACTATTAGTCTCTTAAAATAATTTCCCTATCAACAAACTGCTTACATCAAACTCATGAATCTGATGTTTTTGTTGTCCTTTATCAAAATGGGGCGATATCTCAGGGATCTTCCCGGGATTGACCCTGTGCATCTACATGATGCACAGGGGATCCCAGGAGGAGGGAGGGATGATCCCTCCCTTTCCCTGGGATATGGCTCTACACTTTAATCTCGGTTTTTCCTGCAGTCTTGGGATAATCCCAAGACCACGGGAGGTGTGGGCTGCTGTCCCAGTTTCATCCCGGCTCCTCATGAGTAACTGTGAGGAGCCAGGAACTGGGCACAGAGCTCCTCAGGAGCTCCATGCCCATCAGGGGTGGGGTGGGTGGGGAGTGAAAGGTGTTGTGGTTGTTTTTTTAAAAAAACTTTTTTCATAAGAGTGCTCCTGCGTACATTTTGGATTTAAAAAAATAAACAAAATGGTGGGCACAACGTCCTCTTCCTCCCGGGATGTTGCACCCCCTAAAAAAGGGGAGATGGATCAAGGGTGTCAGTGCATAAGGGGTGTGAAGACCAGCCGCCAAAATGGCTGCAGTCTTGTTCCGTTGTTTTGGCCTTGTTCAGATTTGCCCTGGCCTCGTAACAGGGAGGAGGGAGGGAGTGTATGGGAGCAACTCTCAAGGTCCGTCTTGGAGAGAATAGTTGGCTGAGCTAAGCGTTCCATCTTTCCCACAACAACACCTGGAAAGTTATCAGCCTGGCCCAAGGTCATGCTAGGGGTTGTTGACTCGTTTCAGCTGTGGGAACAACGGCCTGGTGGGGGGGCATCCACAAGGGAGGGGGCGCCAGGGGGGTTTGGGATTGGTTAGATGGATCACGATGCCAACAGACCCAAAAAGGGATAAAGGAGTGGGTAGCCAGGGACCGTCCATCTTCCCTGGACTCACACGTGCATGGAATGGGAGATCCCCAGCAAGCTGGGTCAGGCTTGGTTTTAGATAGGTTTTTTTTGTGTTTTAAGTGTCCGGACTCTCCAGGAAGGACTTGTCGCCTTTGTGGCAGGATTTATGGTGGGTCAAAGTTTTAAGGGATTGATTGATGTTTGCTTGTTGCTTTTTCCTACCTCAAACCCTCTTTCCTCCCCCCTCCTCTTTCCACCCCCTTCGCATTCCATGCCTTTGCTTAACTCTTGACTGGAACCTTACGTGTTAGTTTTAGTGTGTGTAAATAAACTTCTTCGGTCCTTAAGGTGTGTTTGTGTGGTTATTCTCTGAAGGGCTGGCTATTACTGTCTTGGGTTAGGGAGGTGGATGCCTGGGAAATCGGACGTTTGTTCCAGGGGTGCTGGGCGGACCAAAGCTTTCCTTCACAAGGGGAGGCTTTGGGTCCAGAGGATCCAAAGCCCTCCAATTCCTGAAACATGCCTCCAATATGAGGGGAAATTTACATCAATTTTGGAGGTAGCATAACCCAACTGGAAGGAAATAGGTTGAAACAAACAAACAAATAAATCCCAGGCAGGAAGAAAAGGAGAATGCTGCTGCTGCTGCTCCTCTGCCAACATGACCCCAGCAGGGCTTTTGCTGTGGCAATTTTTCTGCCTTTGGATTTGCTGTCTATGTTCTGTACAGTTGCAGGATTAGTATTATACAAGGATAGTTTGTGAATATACCGAATATGAGTAAAGCATTGCAAAGCATACATAAGAACTGGATCTTAGGAGATACGCTTGGAGGCAGATACCTCACTTCAGCTTCAATGCCTATCAGTCAATCTATCAGGTTGGTAGGCACAAGACACAGGGTCTTTTCTGAAATGTCCCCTTCCTTATGAAATGCTCTTCCACAAAATGTACACTGACTCCCTCAGCGACTATTTTTAGATGGACCTTAAAGACTTGGATGTTTCAGTCCACTATCAGTTGATGCATGGTTTTAACTGTCACTGTTTTTTTTATTTTCTGTCATGATTCCAAGCCCTCCCACTGAGATGTGAAACAATAAACAGGTCTGCTGTGCAATCCACAAAGCTTTATTCAGTAATTAGACATCTCTTCACACCTGTAGTGAGTGTGAATGCTAGGAGCTATCCTCTAAGCTCAATTAGTCTAACAAAGCAAGACAGTTGCCTATCAACTAAATGGACAACACGCCCAACAGGCTCTTACTAGACTGCTCCTTCAGAATGTTCCATAGTGATATAGTAGATTTGTGGCTCTGTGGTACCTTGGGATGGTTTTGTGTGACTTACTATTATCATGTAGATATAATGAACTTTAAAATTTGCTGCTACTAACATTGGGGATGAATGTTGTATGGTGCTAACCATTTAGACAGACCTGTCAGCATGTCAAACCCCTCAGCGACACCTCAGCAAAAGCACCACTATTGTGAGATCATATTCCATAACAAAAGGAATAGACATGACACATAGAAGCATTCTGTAATAGAATTCCTCTGAAAACATTGGAGTGCTGGCATCATTCTAACTTCACAGTATAACTGAGCATGCTTGACATAACTTTGCCTGTAGTTGCTGCTATAGGCTTTCAGAGAAACCCTATTAATTTTTGAACTGCTACTCAGACTTTCAACAAACCAATGAAAGGCATGCCTCCTTGACAAATGAGAATAACTTATATCAGTACTTTTCACCAACATCTGAAAGAAATATGTGATATGCTGAGGTACAGCTTGGAGGGGGAAAAAGTACAAATGTGTAAATTTTCAGTACTTTTTAACTGAAAAAGTACTGTGGCAATTTTTATCAGGTTGAAATTTTGTACAGTTGTATATCTATTCTCAAGTAGATCGGATGACAAGTTTCCAGTTATTGTCTCAACAGGTTTCATTTTTATAAGCAGTAGAATTTTGAGGCTTATAATGGTGAAGTCTTTTTTTGTGATTCGTCTTAACTAAATGGACACTCCTGTGCCCTTTTAATATTAATATATTTAGATTGTAACTGATTATTTTTGCACAAAAATTCTTCTAAGATACTCTGTTCAAATTACATCTTATAGCAGGACTCCAGGAAATCTTGTAGTCACTTCTTATCTAGTCACTCACTCACTCAAGATTTTATTGTATATAGCCAATGGCCATCACAATACAAACACACCGCACACAAGTATAAAACAGAAAAACATTTGATACAATAAAACAAGAATACAATAAAATGATCAGGATTTAAAACATTCCTTCTGTTTAACTCCCTTAGGATTTGACAGCAGTATGGTTTAGAAAGGCTGCTCTTATTTTTCTTGCAGCTTGCGCAAATAAACCTATCCTAGCTGATGAATTTGTCCACATCAGCCAACAGCCATCTAATTTTAAAATAATCTGATTGGCCTTCTAAGGTGGTCTGGAAAGGGAGAATAAATTTAGCCCTGGGCAAATTATATAATGGACATTATAGGATATAATGTACGAGATCTTTAATATGTCCTGCTTCGTGTGGCGCAGAGCGGTAAGCGGCAGTTACTGCAGACGAAACTCTCCCCACGGCCTGAGTTCGATCCCAGCGGAAGCTGGTTCTCAGGCAGCCGGCTCAGGTCAACTCAGCCTTCCATCCTTCCGAGGTCGGTAAAATGAGTACCCAGCTAGCTGGGGGAAAGGTAACCGCGACTGGGGAAGGCAATGGCAAACCACCCCGCTACAAAATCTGCCAAGAAAACGTCAGCGAAAGCAGGCGTCCCTCTAGGAGTCAGCAATGACTCAAGTGCTTTGCACGAGAGGTTCCTTTCCTTTCCTTTCCTCGCATATGCAAAAGCGCTCTTTTACAGGTCTATTATAAAATCTTCCAGCCAGATACTCAGTGGGCATCATTTGAAATCTGAGCTGGGTAAAAGCATACCTAATAGGAAAAGGTTAATTCTTGCAAATAAGTAGCCCTTTTATGATCTGTTTTGATTTTGGTATACCAAGTAGCAAATTTACAGGTTTTTTATGTATTCAGAATCTCTTTTGGCATCTTCACCAAACACAATATCTTGGAACTTATGATTGGATAAATCCTGCATTGTCGTTGTTAAGAGGATTGAGTAGCTCAATATCAGGCATCTACAAGATTGTACCTTGCCTTCTTTATTCTGCAAATCCAAAAAGCATAATTTTGCTAAATGTGTTGGGGTTAGGTTTTTACCCACAGAAGGAAAAGGACTCTAAAGAGTTAAAAAGATGTCCTTGGCCAGATTGTCTCTGCCAGGAGAAGTCCAGTATGAAGCAGATTCTTCCCTGGCCTACGTGCGGTACGAGAAGTACATGATGAAGAGACTATTGGTTAATTGGGCCAAGGAGAAAAGTGTATTTAAGAAGTCCATGTTGTAAGGCTTCTTTACTGCTATGATATTATCTTCACTGCTGCGTTTGTTGTCAGGATATTGCTACGTTGTTATTGCTGTACTGTTGGTGAAAGGACTGTATATATGACCATTTATTCTGTAAGTAATTTATTTAGTGTCAGTAAAGTTTCTTACTGACCAAAGACCGTGAGTGCTCTATTTTTGTTCTTAACTCCAAGCTGAAACCATTTCCAGCTCCACGCTGCTGCTGCTATTCGCACTCTGCTAAATTTTTAGGGTAAACCATTACCACGATAAAATGTTGTTCTGGCAACAATAGTAATTTCCCCCCAATACAATATTGTGGATTTGTGTATACATGTTTTTAGAGAAGGGAGTTCTAGTTCAGTCCTTAATAATGCACCAGGTGTACTGCGTGACACTGCCAAGAGCATACGCAGGAACTTGTTTTGGATTACATCAAGTTCATCTCTGCAGTGGCTACCCCACTGCAAAGACCTTTAGGGTTGGTTCAGTATAGTGCAGTTTCTTTATAGGCCCCAATAGACAGGCAGCTGAAGATGTAATTGCCTCAAAATGGGTATGCCATAGGGTATTTTCAGAGAAAACACTACCAAACCTTAGTGACTATGCTGCAAGCATAATTTTGTTATAGGGTCTCCTTTCATGAATTCATTCCTGTCATTTCGTGTCATTGTGGAAAACTCTTGTGCCCCTTCTTACTCAGTTATGGCAATGGCAAAAATTATTAGCATGACAACAAAGCAATCCTTATGCTAGGCCATATGTGATATGCTCAGTGCCTCATGCAGAAAGAAAAGAAACTGGGCAATCAAAGCAGAGAGAACTGTTGCCAAATGTCCTTTCTGGATACATGTACAAGCATACACATGTTCAGAGATACACCCGTCTCAGATGTTTAAACTTTGGTCATAGCACGTCTTGGCAGAGATCGGTCACACACACACACACACACACACACACACCTCTTTGAAAGCATGGAAATGTTATTGAACACATAAAAATAAAAAATGTACACAATAACTGAACTTGGGAATTGGCTGGTTGACACTATATGAACTCTAGAATGGACTCAATCACTTATACATATTAAGAAAATATAACGAAAGGCATAGCATAGATAGCAATGCACCCATTCTAAATGCTAGGGAAATTAGTTCAAAAGTCTGCTCAACATTTAAACTGAGAGCTGCAGTGCATAGAAGACTAGAATTATAGAAGTCTGATTCAGGATGATCAGGGGTCTGGAAACAAAGCCCTAGGAAGAGAGACTGAAAGAACTGGGCATGTTTAGCCTGGAGAAGAGAAGATTGAGGGGAGACATGATAGCACTCTTCAAATACTTATATGGTTGTCACACAAAGGAGGGCCAGGATCTCTTCTCGATCCCCCCAGAGTGCAGGACACGGAATAACGGTCTCAAGTTAAAGGAAGCCAGATTCCAGCTGGACATCAGAAAAAACTTCCTGACTGTTAGAGCAGTATGACAATGGAATTAGTTACCTAGGGAGGTTGTGAGGACACACAGACTTTATGCTTTAACCTTATATTCTCCCTTTATTACCTCCCGGGATCCCCTGTGCATCATCTGGATGCACTGGGGTGAGCCTGGGTATCAGCCCGGGCTAAACCCTCATCTAGCAACGGCCAGAGTGTCTATGGCAAAGAAGGAAATTCACACCCAAAAGATCAACACTCAGGCAAGACTTGGCATGTTTATTGAGTTTTACATGAATTTCATTCCAGAAACTGATTTGGGGAGGGAATTAGTTGAGCAAAACATTTGCAATAAAAATACAGAAGCAAACATTACACCAGTAATGAACAGCCTTCATTAAGATTTTTACTCCAATTGCAAAATTAGCTGCATTCTTGGCAAAGCCAGGCTTTAGGTGAAAAAGCAAGGCCACAGACATGCGTGGACTGCACAATTTGTAAGAAGAGGTAATAGAGGAAGAAGGGTTGGATTGGGAAAACAAGAGTCCCTAAAACTCATGGGAGCAGGAAGAGAAGGGGAACAAAAGATTGAGGTGAGCTCTTGGAGTGGGGTAGAAGAAGCGGCTTGAGAGAAAGCAGTTCTAAATAAAAGAGGCCTTTGCTCTCGCTGTTCTGTTATTCACTCATTGTAGCTTGCAAGACCGTAGGCAGAAATCTACACAAGGTTTGAAACACACATTCCAATTTATCCATTTATTTTTTTATTTATTAAATGTATATACTGCCCCATAGCTGAAGCTCTCTGGGTGGTTTACAAAATGCCTCTGGTGTCCCCCTCCCAATGAAACTAGAGAAGGTGTCCATTATGATGTCACACTGCCTTTTCTAGCGGAGGGTAGTGCCTTCAATTTCCATGGGGATGAATGCTAAAGGAGATAACTACAGTGCTGAACCCTTTTTCTAAAATTGATTCAGCATTCCAGTGGGTTACTAGTTAGCCATTGTTGGTCATTCATTCTCCCCTCCACACACACCCAAAATGGCAGCACTTTGCTACTAAATTTCCACATTTTATACTTTTTACACATTAGAATTGTTGTCACAACCAATATGACAATTCTGTTAAGGTTTGCAAAACCTGCTCCTTTTGCTGGGAATGGTGGTGCTGGCTTGAATGGGAAAGAAGAGGGGAAGAGAGAAAAAGGAGTGGCAGAAAGAGAACTTCTGGCTCTGTCCATGTTTTGCTTCACCCCCACTCAATTCTGAGTCTCAGCAGATTACCATGGTGGAATGCATCCCCCAACAGGGGGCAGCAGGGAGGGGAAGGTTGCCCACTCTTGGTTTATGGGAATAAGAAATACAGATACAACTGTGGGATAGTCATGTGAAAAAATACATAATAAAATAAGCGTTCTTAATCTGATAATGCCTAGAATGCATTCTCTTCATAAAAAAATGTTAGAGATGTGCTCTATGTAATTTCTTTCAATAAAAATAGGATACTGGCTCCACTACACATTTTACCCAGTGGGGTGTCAGAAGGCCTTTTTCACAAGGCATATTTGTGGCAAAGAACTGATCAAGTTTCAAAAACATCTCTTGTGTATCTAATACGTTCAGGATAAAAATTGGCACAATTTGCTGCTTTTTTCAATGGCTTAGGTACTTATTAACTCTTATTTTGCATCAATTCATTTTTTCTGTAAACAGGTGTTAATTCTTTCCAAGTCTACATGGTCTACAAACATCTCTACCAAATGACTGACAGCCAGGTAATCTGCTGCATATCTTTTTCTTATGAAATCTCTGCATCCCGTGCTTTTGAATTAAACTTAAGTGTGATAGAAAGAGGAAATCAACTAATTATGTTCCATCGTTATCGCAGAAATAAAAAGTGGTGTTGGATTTCTATCTTATATCTTTGGGTTATTTTCCATCATGGTATGAAATTCAGTTGGATTTACATTTTCTTTTAAATCAAGATTGATAAATGTAACATAAATACTACATTAAAGCACAGAATTAGTGCAGGATTTATTGAGAAAACTAATTTGTATGAAGTGTTTGAGTTCTGAAACACTTGGTTCTTATTGCCTCAAAGTTTCATGAAGGACCTTCACGTGCCTAGAGCTTATACAGAGGATACTTTGGAAAGTTACCCTTCATAATATTAAATGCAAGACGGCTAGACATTAGTAATTATGACATTTTAAAAACACTTCTTTCTTTGGAGATACTTCCAGTAAATTCACAATGAGATCCCGGTGCTGATTATCCAGACTTTTTTAAATTTAACATAGCATTTATTTAAAAAATTGTTTCTATAGAATATATTCTTAGACAACAGTATTGCATTATAGTAAGAATATGCTATGGGGGCAAACTACATATGACATTAAATGCATGTAAGTTTTTAATGTGCATAATTTTTGTTTGTTAAATAGCAGTTGCTGGAGCCTGAACTATCATATTTCAGAGAAGGCAGGGTGAACCCTTTTCCTACACACCCCATCCCACCTGCTCCCTATTAAAGCTAATATTAACCCTTGGAGGGAAGATTCTCTTGGCATTAATGGAAGTGTTCTCCCAGGGCCAATAGCAGCAGGGACTGGGAGGAGATTTTCAGCAGGACACAGGGAAGTTTTCATTTTTATCTTTATGCTCTATGGTCTCAATGATGCCACTCCCTCCCCTTCCAAGCTGACTCCTTACATAACAAAAACTGGGCACACTAAAAGATTTATGCATTTAACATCTAGACTGGCCCTCAATTTTGTTCTTTCTTATTCTAAACAAAACTTAGGAATTAGTTGTTATTCTGTAATTGTGGGAGTCTAATGAGATGTGGGAATTTAAGTGGAAAAATTAACAAGACAATATCTAAAGTGGTTTCTTGTTTTAAAATCAGGTTCATAGCAAATTTAGCTTGAGTAACTAGAGGACCAAATCAGTGCAAAACTAGGGGCCTTACTAGACAAGGCCTTAGCGCACTTTGAGGCCCGGTTTCCCTGCTGTGCGTCCAGATGATGCACAGGGGAATCCGGGCTCAAGGCGCACTGAAGCCTCCCTTAGCACGCCATAAGCGAAGTTGCTTATGGCATGCCTTTTCTGCAGCCTCGGCCTGAGGCCGGGGCTGCGGAACTCGCGAGTAGCCGGGAAAAGCCACGGACTGGGCACAGCGCTACGAGCGCTGTGCCCATCGGGCCGGAGGGGATCCCGGGGGAGGGGAGATAGGAGGGCGGAGGGCAACACACGCAACGGCGAGGGGGGCGGAGGGCGACACATGTGACGGCGAGGGGGGGTGGAGGGCGACACACGCGACGGCGAGGGGGGCGGAGGGCGACACGCGACGGCAAGGGGGGCGGAGGGTAACGACGGGGACAGGGAGGGAGGGCGGATGGGGGGGCTTAAGTAAAAAAAAAAACTTACCTTGTCCGGAGTCTTTGGGCCGCACGTGGCCCCTTTAACAAACAAAAAATGGCCGATACTGCAGGGCTTCCATAGTCCCTGCGTGTTGGCCGTCTAGGAGGTGGGGCGGCGCACGTTAAAGTTAGCATGACGTCGCCCCGCCTCCATGCCGGCTTATCCGGCATGGTCTAGCAAGGCCCTTGGTGTAACCTTAAAAATGTCACTCTATAGCACATTAGGCTTGTTGTTTTTTAATGGCATAAAAGGGAACTTTGGAGGGCTTATAGCAGCATTGCGGTGATTTTTAATAGGATTACAGCTAGGGTTGGGAAAATTTGGAGACACCTGCATCTGCTTTAAAAAAAAAATCTGATTTTTTCAGAGTGATATGTTTAGACTTGCATTTAATTTGGCCCATGCATGCTCTGTTCTCTATAGGGAGACTTTAAGGCATTTTAAAGAACTGATAATTGAGTATTAAATACAATGTAATTAACAAGGATTGGATCTCTCTGTTGTGGGGGAAAGTAACATGAAAAAGAAGCCAAATTGGGGCTAGTGGGACAGAGCAGCTAATCATATAGTCGAAGAGCCAGGAAGGATTTATTTACCCAGTGAGTGCAAACGCTTAGTGAATATTTTTTATTTATATATGACATAAGTGTCTCAGAAAAGTGAGTCTTACAAAATTCCAGTTTATTGAAAGTTCAATATAAAGCAAGTGATGAGTTCAACTAATTCAAAGCAAAAACAAGATCAGGATTTCACAGAAAAACAGCTCAGTTGTATCAAAAGTGTCGGTAGCAAAGTTTTCGTCTTAAACATATCTGATTTTGCCAAAGATATACATGATTGGGAGTCACAGTATACAGGAACTGGTAAATCGAAAACAATTTCAAAATCCTTTAGCAGCTGCAGGAACCACATTAACTCACTACAGAGCTCAGATAAGGCTGCATATTCTGCTTCACACGAAGAAGTGGAAATGAATGCTTGCTTTTTGAAAAATCTTTCCACATATCTTAGCCATATTTTGAAAAACTTTAGATATTCACTCTTCTGCTTAAGAAAGTAGATCCACAAGTATCTTGAATAATCATCAATAATGACTAAGGCATATTTAGCACCCCCAAGACTTTTTTTTCAAAAGGACCACAGAGATCCATGTGGACTAGTTAGAATCATAGAATAGCAGAGTTGGAAGGGGCCTACAAGGCCATCGAGTCCAACCCCCTGCTCAATGCAGGAATCCACCCTAAGGCATCCCCGACAGATGCTTGTCCAGCTGCCTCTTGAAGGCCTCTAGTGTGGGAGAGCCCACAACCTCCCTAGATAACTGATTCCATTGTCGCAATGCTCTGACAGTCAGGAAGTTTTTCCTGATGTCCAGCTGGAATCTGGTTTCCTTTAACTTAGCTCTCCACTCCCTGGCTTTGGAAATGTTAGCAATCTTAGACTTAGACATTTTACAAACAACACAGTCTAAAAACTTGCTGCAGCTTTTCAGCTTAACACCTTCAGAACATTGAATAGTTTTAGCCAATGCTTTGAAGTTTGCGTGTCCCATTCTTCTGTGCAACAAATGCACACAGCCATCATGTGGTGGAATGTTGCTTGCCATCCGACTCGTCTGTGCAACTCACGGCTTTTCCCCTTCATCTCCAGGCTCCATGTAGAAAAGACCATTCCTTTTCACTGCCGTCCCTTGCACTTCTCCGTCACGCTCCACGAAACATCTGTCAGCCTCAAATTTGATCGTAAAACCCAGCTCCGTTAAAGTGGAAACTCCAAGCAGACAATATTTCAGCTCCGGCACGAACAGCACATCATCCAGGCTCATTCTCAACGAAGATACAGCGCAGGTTCTTGTGCCAACGACTTTTGCCACTTGCCCGTCTGCCAAACCCACTTCCTTTAACGAGGTTTTCTCCAAATCCACAAACAGATCCTTTTGATTACTAATAGTTCTGCTGCACGCATAATTAATAAGCCAAATTCCATCATTTCCATCAAAAACGCCACCTGAAAGAAAACATACTTTCCTTCCTTGTGCCTCCTCCACACAAGCCGATTCAGGTTTCAATTTCATTCGGCACTCTTTACGTGACCGACTTTGCCGCACCGATAGCATTTCAGCTTCGACTTTTTCTCCTTCCTTTTAGAATCAACAGAGATATATTCAGCTGCTTTTCCTCTGGGCGAATTCTTAACTCCTTCACTCGCAGCAGGCTCACAATACTGGACTACAGCAGCTCTTTTTTCAAGCCGCTTTTGCTCCTCTCTGAGCAACCGTCCACTTATGAAATTCATCGTCATGTCCTGTACAGGAGTATTCTCAAGAGTAGTCACTAACACTTCATAAGAGGGAGGTAAACTTGACAGAATTATATAACACTTGTGCTCTTCAGACAAACGCATACCAGAAGCACTGAGCTGACTGAAGCAATCTCTCAGCTTTTGCAAGTGCTTAGTCACGCTCCCGTTCTCTGCCATCCTGGTGCGATAAATCGCCCTTGTTATGGTAATTCTGTTTCCTGCCGTCTCTCTCACATACACGGCTCTTAACTTGGTCCAAATCACATTAGGAGGATCCGAGTGCTCTATGTAAGACATTATATATTATGCATACATAATACAAGCATAGCTTTAGCACGTTCCGCTTGCTGGTCCCACTCACTTTGATCTTCCAATGCTCCCGGCCGTGGATTAGCCACCGCATACCACAGACTGTCCTTTTTAAGTGTCATCCCCATCTTAAAAGACCAAGATAGGTAATTAGTGTCCGTTAATTGCTCAAGAACATTGGTACTCAACTGATTCTGTGCCATCTTTCCGAGTTTATTTCCAGCCTCCTCACTTAACTCTTCCACGTCCGACCGGCTCTCACTTTCAGAAACCTTGGTGTTTGAGTCAGCGAACTCAACCTCTCCTTCCAGCTTCCAGACCACCGCACCGACTTCTCAAGGCAAACAGCCTTCCCAACGACACAGCAGTCGCTCCAGGGATTTAGTCGGCTCCACAGCTCATCCTAGCTGGCATTACTGAAATTAAACACACTGCTAACCTCTGCTGGTCTCGTCCTTTCCAGCCTCTGCCTGGGATTTCTCACACTGGACTTCCACAGCTCGATTCTCCACAGCCTGGTTCAATCCCGTTCTGGGCATCCACAGCTTAGGCATCCACAGTCTGGGCCCATAACCTGTCGGTAGCAAAGTTTTCTCCCCGGCGAGAGAGAGATAGCACAGCTGGAAGTTTTACCGTGCACAGCGGAAACCACAGACCAGAGTTAGACAGATTACAGCAGACAGCAGTTTCTTCAATAACGATTTACTGAGGCATAAAGCTTAGATACTCAAAGATATGTACAGCATTTCATTTCATACTCACAGCAACATCACGGACATCAGTTTACACAGGAGAGAGATAAGTAGACATTTCTGTACAGCACTTATATACAAAGTTTTATCTACAGAGACAATTTAGCCCTAATTGGCAATCAAGTCACTCCTGCCAAGGCTCTGATTGTTAACCTTGACATTTCGAGTTGGCTGATGAAATGTCCTGCAACCCTTACATCAGGTGGGTAAGTCTAAAACTGTGGACCATGGAAATCCATTCCCGGACAAAAAGTACATTGATCTAGTTAACATCTATGCTCGATGGATGACAGTGTACGTCCTGAAACTTCTCATCCTAGGAATCAAATCCCCTGAACTCATATATGCACTTTCTCAAGGTGGTCTAGGCATAAAGTGCTCTAGTAACTCATTCACTAGAGTACCAGTTGACATGGCACTAGAGCATATTGTAAATGCTGACGCTGCTTCAAGGTTCACAGGCATCACGGCATTTGCAAACTCAGAATCTGTTAGAGCCCGATGGATGATCACAAGGTCATTGAAAAGTGAGATAGTGAACAGCTTACTTGAAAGCAGTGGAATTACAAAAGCTCCAGATTCAAAGCATGATTTGCAACAAGGACGCATTGAAAATGATCACAGAGATATTGAAAAAATAATTTCAACCCTGAATAGTTTTTTAAACCCATTTCAAGACTTGGATCCTCAGGCGCCTCTAAGGAACATTTCAACTGGACAGACAATCAATGAAAAAGTCACACTGGATCTTCTTTCATTTTATTCTAAAGGGCAAGAAGCTGCTGAAAAGTTCAAAAAAATGTATGTGCAAGTTCCAAAGAATGTTGAAAAGCCCATCCCCTAAAATTTGGTAGCTAACTGCGCATCTTCTATTGCATCAAGTAACTTGAAAACCAAACAAAAGAAACTAGAGGTTGCCAAATGCACTTTAGATGCTTTCGGTAAAGTAATTCATATGGCAGCTGTTCAAAAATGTGATGTGAAAAAGGTCATTGAGTATTCTCTAACTACTGTGCCATTCTTTCTTGCTCAGATTGGTGGATCAGTGAATAAAACAGACAAAAGTAAGTTGATGCACAGGCTAGAAAAGTACCAGAATTTAGATGAGGAGCATGATATAACTACAGGTCAACCTCACATAGATGTGGCTGTATATGATGCAATGTTCATGTTGCACACTTTGAAGTTCCTGGAAACTTACAGACCTCTTGCATGTAAATTACTGGAGCACATTACTAGTACACCAGCTAAGGAAGTGCACCTGGTGCTTGACACTTATGGCTATCAAAGTATAAAAAATTATGAACATGAACGGCGAACAACTGTACCAACTAGTGACATCAAAGTAACAGCCGCAGATCAGAAGACCCCCAAAAAGTTAGTTGATGCACTTTGGAAAGAGCAATTTAAAACATCCTTACACCTTTCCTATGCAATGAGTGGAAAAATCAGAAGTACGCTTCACTTCTAGCAGGCAAAATTCTCTTTGTCAGAGCAGAGACTATGTGTTACAAATACACCAGCAAGGATGTCAGTGTTGAGGCAACAGAGGTGCCTGATCTTGCTTGCCATCATCAAGAGGCAGACACAAGGATTATTTGGCACATCCAACATACATCACATGATAGTGATCAGACAAAGAATATCCTGGTTAGAGCAAATGACACTCATGTGTTGGTTTTGTTAATTTACCATCAAAAGCACTTCCTAAACTCTCAGGTTTGGTTTGATTGTTGCGTGTCTTCTAACAACAGCAGAAGGACGATCAATGTAACATGTGTCACAGAGGAGCTTGGACATCATCTGGTAGAGGCCTTGTCTGGCTACCATGCTTTTACAGTGTCTGATTTCACAGCTGCATTTGCAAGACAGGGAAAAATTAAATCTTTTGAAATCATGAAAAAGAATAATGAATTCCAAGAAATTCTCAGGAGAGTCATTAACTTTAACAGAAGAAAAGATAGCTGGGTTGAAATTTGTCTGTGTCATGTACACAGTACCCTAGATACTCCTCTGTGAGTGAAGCAAGATACAGACTATTTATGAAGAAAACAACACCTAAGATCCAGTCTAAGGCATTCTCCAAAGTTAAAGGGATTGACCCAACAATGCTGCCTCCATCTAAACATGCTTTGATCCAAAAGAATAAAAGAAGCAATTCAGTGTCATGGCTGTGGAAATGAACAGATTGTAGAAAACCTGATGATGGCCTTGATCCTGCTGAACATGACTGGTACTTGGGAAATGGCAGGTACCACATAAAATGGTACGATGGTCCAGCACTCCCTGAAAATCTTGAAATGGCCACAAAAGAGAACAGTGAAAAAGAAGACGAGGAAACTGATTTTGACAGTGATGATAGCAGTTCCAATGAAAGTGAAGAGGACATCCGATGAAATTTATTTGTTAACCCTTCTCACAGAACATAGTTTTTATTTTGTAAATTGTAAATTTTTGTTGAAGATTTTAAAAACATTTGTTAAAAACAATTCAACCTAATAAATTGTCTTTTTAAATATCTCATCATACTCGTCCTGTTTGAAATTTTGTAAACAACATTTGAACATGTTCAACTGTAGAAATCATGGTTGAATATGTTCAAAATTATCTGTGCATCAGATCGAGAGATATTTAGGGTGGATGCTTTTGAAGTGAAATAAACTGTAAAATCATACAATCCTGAGAAAGTGAATGTATAATAAGGTATCTCTCATAATTTCGTAAGTGTTGGGGTAAACCCCATGTTATTATATATTTTCTTAATCCTCATTAAAAATGCAACTTTTTTGTTATTGAGTATTCTTTCAAAAGTCATAGTTTTTGAGTAAATCATGGTTAAACGTCATACATAACCAATGTGAACACTGATTTTACATTCAAATGAAATTATCTCCAAAACTAATGGAGTTAACAAAAATGTGTAATTACAAAAAGTATTTGTCATTAAATTTGAAACATTTCAGAAAAAAATAATCTCTGTAGCATAAACAGGTGAGAAGTTATGCATATTTAAATGTCGCCACTACATAATAGTATGGCAGCCATGTTGATGATGTCATCACGCAGCCCCCCCCCACCACTGGAATTTTGTAAGACTCACTTTCTTCTTCGTGGTCTCTGTGCATCACACATATGGGCTCTGCGCCTGCGCGAAGCCCCGCTTCGGGAATCTTCTATAGCTAAGAGGCATTTTGGGCGGGAACCCCTCCCCCTCTACTGCGCATATGCAGAGGGGTTCCCGCCCAGATTCCCTCAGTTCTTCTTCGACCATCACCGCGACAGCCTCGTTGAGAACACTTCCGTTTAAAATAGTGGTTCTCAACCTTCCTAATGCCGCGACCCTTTAATACAGTTCCTCATGTTGTGGTGACCCCCAACCATAAAATTATTTTCGTTCTTCTCTACACGATCCATTGTCATGGGATGGTTTGCTAATGAAAATAATACATAACAATAGCTTTAATAATACAAAAGATGATACATGACATAGTTCAGTCAATACAGTTTCCTAAGACCATCGGAAATATGTGTTTTCCAATGGTCTTAGGCGACCCCTGTGAAAGGGTCATTCGACCCCCAAAGGGGTCCCGACCCACAGGTTGAGAACCGCTGGTTTAAAACAAACAAAAACAGCTAAGACTTACCTTCGTTTTTCTTCTCTTCTCTTCTCTTTCTTCATCGTTTCTTCATTTATTCTGCGTTCCTATAAAAAAAATTTATATTGTTATTATTCTCCAACTTTACCTCAGACTCCAATTCTCTCGTTACACTCTGGGCCAGGGCGAGAGATGGTGGAACCCTCGGTAGCACGCTGTGACGAGTTTGCACGGCACTTTGAAGATAAAGTCTCGTTAAGGGACTCCGCATGGGCCCCAAGGCCCCGTTTAAAAAGTGTGCCCGTTGCGGCACAAAACTCCCTCCTTCTGATGGACACAATTTTTGTGTAATCTGTTTGGGAGAAGGCCATAAGGTAGACGCTTGTCCTCATTGCCAAGTGCTCTCCAAACTCACCAGACGCCACAAAGCGGATAAACTAAGGGCTGAGCTGTGGGAAAAGGCACTCAGAGCAGTGGATAAACCTGCTATGGCACAAGAAGAGCCGTTCGTGCCTCCAGCTCCCATCCAGCCGACAACAAGTCGAGCGGACCGGCCCCGACTGGATACCCCTGCCACGCCAGGGCAATCCTTAGCTACCTCGGTAGCCAAGAAAATATCGAAAAAGGCAAGAACGCCTAAAACTGCTGACAACGGAAAACAGAAGAAAAAGTCTAAGACATCTCATAAACACACTGAGAAAACAGCTTCGACGTCGATATCCATACCGGTATTGGCACCACCACCGATAATCCCTCAAGGGTCAATATCGAGAGCTCAAGCCACTTCAATAGTCAACCGAAGAACGACACCATCCTTGTCAGAAGGGGAAATAAGGGATGCATCCTGTACCCATAGCAGGGAGCAGTTACGAGCACCGACCGCCCAAGTATCTGCTTCACCATCAACCAACTTACCTGTCCAGGATCAACAAAGGATAGATTATAGACGTCCAATATCAACTCACCATCGATCTCCAGAGTCTCTGCGGTCATTCGACAGCCGATATCATGAATCTGAATCATATTACTATCGCAGGCAGCATCGATCTAGATCTCCTGCAAGAGATTGGGAAAGGGAATCACGATGGTCGCTTCCCCCAAGACATACTTATCAGTATGCAGACTGGCAAGAGCTAGACGATCGATATCGAAGATCGCCTGCTCGACGTCGCTCATATGAGACCACATCGGCACTTGAACCTAGACCCGCTCGATGTCCTCCATCTGAAACCTTGTTGGCATTGGAGCCGCAACCGGAGGATCAATATCAAAGATCGCCCTCTCGACATCGCCCATCTGAAACAATATCGGCACCCCAACCAATTGTAAATACTCAAGCGCACCAAATAGCCAGACCGGCAGAAATAAGCCCCCATCAGTCACAACAGATGGAAATTCAAACCATACAAGTTCCTTCCTCACCACAATCGATAGAGGACTACTGCTCTGACTCAATATCGATCACCTCAGCAACACCATCTCAACCGTCGCCCAACTTGATAGTCGAGGCGCAAGGTGCTGTATCTCCATCAGAAGGATTGGGACATTTTGCAGGCCTTATTCAAAGAATGGCACAGTCCTTGGGAATTGAGATGAAGCAAACACTAGAAAGATTGGCAGACCCCGTGTTTGAGGCTATTTATACAGATGCCACAACTCCAGTGGTGATTCCGTTTCTCCCAACTTTATCAAAGAATGTTAAGGAACACTGGAAAGAGCCTGCAACATTCCAACCTTCCTCTAAACGCCTCGATAACATGTATAGAGTCTTTGAAAAGGACGCCGAATTTTTGTTTACACACCCGCAACCGAACTCAATAATAGTTGAGTCAGCACAAGGTCAATCTCAGAGGGTGCATACTGCACCGGTTGATAAAGAAGGATGGCGATTAGACTTAATGGGACGTAGAATCTATTCTACAGCATCCCTCAGTTTAAAGATAGCTAATTACCAAGCGATGATGTCGAGGTACCAGCTCTTCTTATGGGAAAAGATGATGTCGTTATGCGAAAATCTAGGTGACGACCAAAGGGAGCTGGCTAGAGTCTTTCATGCTGAAGCTACGCGTATGGCAAGGCAACAAATAGCAACGGCCAAACACCAATCAGATTGTGGAGCTAAATCCATGGTAGCGTCAGTGGCACTCCGCAGACACACCTGGCTAAGATCAGCAGGCCTTTCACAAGAAGCTAGATCACGTATAGAAAGTCTCCCTTTTGATGGGACAGGCCTATTCAACTCAACAACAGATGAAGCGATGGATACGGTCCAAAAGGCGAGAATAACAGCCAGAAAGATGGGAATTGGAGTGGTGCAGCAACAATACTTCAAGCCCAGAAGATGGTATGGAACAGGGTCAAGTGTGCCACGTTATCAACCCGACAAACAACGTCCTAGACAGCTGCCCCAACAACAGAGAAGGAGGCAGTTCCCACCTTCGAAATCGAAGTTCCAACACCAAAGACCGGATTTTCAACAAAATCGGCGTCTTTGACTTCACCAAACCTCACAACACCAATCCCCCCTTTGGCAACCGCCTCGCTCCATCAATCGAGGCCTGGTCTCAAATAACATCTGACAAATGGGTGCTATCCATAATCGAGGGGGGTTACAAAATAGAGCTCGATACCCTACCCCCTATGGGGATTTTAAAAATAACAACACCAACCACACCTTTAAAGGAGGAAGTCTATTCCCTCTTAGAGAAGGGAGCAATATGTCCAGTATCAAAACAACAACTGAACCAAGGATTTTACTCTCGATACTTTGCCGTCCTGAAGGCCGATGGAGGGATACGTCCCATTTTGGACCTAAGGGAGGTGAACATCTACATAACACCAAGAAAGTTTCGAATGGTCTCCCTTCCCGCTATACTGCCGTTGCTCACAAAACACTCTTGGTTCGCCTCCATCGATCTAAAAGATGCTTATTTTCACATAGCCATTCATCGAGACAGTCAACGTTACCTACGCTTTATAATCGACAATCAAGCCTTCCAGTATCGAGTGTTGCCTTTCGGTCTCTCAACTGCACCCAGAGTCTTCACGAAGTGTGTTGCGGTAGTCTGTGCCCATCTCAGGAATCACGGTATACAGATATATCCTTATTTAGACAACTGGCTATTGGTAGCGGACTCAGAACAGACCTTGCAACACAATATACACTTTGTCCAAGATCTCATGTGTCAATTAGGTCTCCTAATAAACACAGAGAAGTCAATCCTCTCTCCAACCAAAACTATAAAATATATAGATTGTAAGCCTATGCGGCAGGGTCTTGCTATTTACTGTTTTACTCTGTACAGCACCATGTACATTGATGGTGCTATATAAATAAATAATAATAATAATAATAATAATAATAATAATAATAATAATAGGAGCAATCCTAAATTCGAACACTACCCGGGCATACTTGCCAGAGGACAGATCAACTGTCATAAGAACCCTGTCAGTCCAAGTAATAAGACAACGCATCATAACGGCCTATACAGTACAGAGACTGTTAGGACTAATGGCATCAACCACCATGGTGGTACCTTTAGCAAGACTAAAGATGAGGGTCTTACAGATGTGGTTCAACAAACTATTCAACCCCCTGCAGAATGCCAGGCGTACCATTCTAACTCTGACACCGGCAGTCACGAAATCATTAAGGTGGTGGACAAGCCACCGCAATCTAACAAGAAGAGTACCATTCCAACCCTCCGTACCAACGAAATCAGTCACAACAGACGCATCGCTCACCGGCTGGGGAGCCCACCTCAGCTCCTTGAGGGTGCAAGGACTTTGGTCAACAAAAGAAAAGAGAAAACACATCAATTACTTCGAGCTATTAGCAGTCCAAAAAACTCTCAAGGCGTTCGAAACAGAAATATCCAACCAACATATTCAAATCACTTCAGACAACACAACAGTTGTCTTCTACCTCAACAAACAGGGGGGAACAAAATCCCCACCATTGATAAACCTTAACATTCACATATGGGAGTGGTGCACTCGACACCGAATATTCTTGACAGCAGTCCATATAGCAGGTCTGGACAACCAGCTGGCAGACTCGCTCAGCAGGCACAAGTCAGTAGTCCACGAATGGAGGATGCATCCCTTGATCATCGAGGAAATATTCAGAGCCTGGGGGAGACCACAAATAGATCTTTTCGCAACAGAAGACAACACAGTATGCAACCTATCAGGGCAGGAATGGGAAAAGGATCACTAGGAGATGCTTTTCTCTACAACTGGAAACACTCCTTCCTGTATATTTTCCCTCCATTTCCTCTAATAACGAGGATACTATCCAAGATTATTCAAGACAATGCAGATTGCATAATCTTGACACCCTGGTGACCCAGGCAGAATTGGTTCGCGACACTGTTAAACAGGTCGAGGGGCCTCTACAGGAAGCTGCCAATGAGAAAGGACCTTCTCTACCAGCACCAAGGCCACATATACCATCCAGACCTAGACACACTCCACATGACCGCGTGGAGGCTGATCCCTCAATAGTGGACGATAATGTGACAGCCAAAATTCAGGAAGTTTTAGATGCAGCATTAAAACCTTCCACAAGGATGAACTATAATAGGAAGTGGTCTGCATTTAATTCCTTTGCATCTGGGAAAGGTTGTCCTCCCAACACTTGTTCTGTTCATCAGATCCTGTCCTTTTTGTTGTTCTTAATTGACAAGGGCCTGAAAGTTTCTTCTTTAAAAGTATACTTAGCAGCAATCTCTTTTTTCCATGATTGCATTGATGGTTTTAGGGTTTTTTCACACCCGACAGTTAAGCGTTTTTTAAAGGGCCTATTTAACTTAAACCCACCAGTAAGAATTTTTTCTCCTTCCTGGAGTTTGTCCGTAGTGCTACATGCACTATCAAGGTCACCGTTTGAGCCTATGGCAACCACTAATTTACGTCTTCTCACGTTAAAGATTGTTTTCTTAGTGGCCATCACATCTGCAAGGCGTGCGAGTGAACTATGCCCATTAAGAATAGATGAGCTGTACCTTGTGTTTCACTATGACAAGGTCATACTCCGTCCTGACATTCAATTCCTACCAAAGGTGGTTTCTGCTTTTCATGTCAATCAGGACATTGTATTACCAGCCTTTTTTCCCTCTCCATCAACAACCTTAGAGAGGACCTTACATTCACTTGACGTAAGAAGGGCCTTGGCTTTTTATAAAGAGCGCACTGCTCCTTTTTGCCAATCACAACGCCTATTCGTCTGTCATGGGGGAAACAGGAAAGGCCATCCTGTATCATCTCAGAGGCTCTCCTCATGGCTGGTTCAGTGTATTACTCTAGCCTACCAGCTGCAGAAATTGGAACCACCCTTAATGACAGTTAAGGGTCATTCCACCAGAGCTGTTTCTACATCATCTGCCTTTCATCGTGGCATTACTGTTCCAGAGATATGCAAGGCAGCAACATGGGCTCGACCAATGACGTCCGTGTCACATTACAAACTGGACGTCAGGTCTAGATCTGACTGCTCCTTTGACAGAGCAGTACTGTCATCTGTATTCACCTAAGGACACCATCCCTCCACCAGGTGGGTAAAAGCTTGCTAATCACCCATATGTGTGATGCACAGAGACCACGAAGAAGAAGGACAGGTTGCTTACCTGTAACTGTGGTTCTTCGAGTGGTCATCTGTGCAGTCACACAACCCACCCACCATACTCCCCTCTTGGTGTCCATTAAATATTACTAATGCTTTATCAACTAGTTTTTTCAGATACACCTAAAAGTATCCAAATTCCTCAGATGAGGCCTACTGGTCTCAGAAGAACTGAGGGAATCTGGGCAGGAACCCCTCTGCATATGCGCAGTAGAGGGGAAGGGGTTCCCGCCCAATATGCCTCTTAGCTATAGAAGATTCCTGAAGCGGGGCTTCGCGCAGGCGCAGAGCCCATATGTGTGACTGCACAGATGACCACTCCAAGAACCACAGTTACAGGTAAGCAACCTGTCCTTTCTGAGACACTTAAGTCATATATAAACAAAAAAAATTCACTAAGCTTTTGCACTCTTCGGGTAAATAAATCCTGCGCTGGCTCTTGGATTAATATGCACAACCAAGGATTCACCATAGCAGACTATTGTGCAGCAGAATTTACCCTTTACACAGAAAGGGCAAACTGAGGATTGCAAGTTAACTTCAACATCATGAATGCAAAATGAAAGGTGACCAATACATCAACACAATAAAGCCAGCTATTGCCAGCACTAATGGAATTTGGAGGAGATACGGGGCTCATCTACACTAAGCAGGATATTCCACTATGAAAGCAGTATGAAAACAGTATATAAAAGGCAGGAGCCACACTACTGCTTTATGGCAGTATTGAAGTGCACTGCAGGATTTACACTACTGCTTTGAAGTGCACTGACAACTGTTGGGGCCCATGGCACATCTACACCAAGCAGGATATTATTATTATTATTATTATTATTATTATTATTATTATTATTATTATTATTATTTTATTTATTTATTTATTACATTTTTATACCGCCCAATAGCCGAAGCTCTCTGGGCGGTTCACAAAAATTAAAATCATCATAAAACAACCAACAAGTTAAAAATACAAATACAAAATACAATATAAAAAGCACAACCAGGATAAAACCACGCAGCAAAATTGATATAAGGTTAAAATACAGAGTTAAAACAGTATAATTTAAATTTAAGTTAAAATTAAGTGTTAAAATACTGAGTGAATAAAAAGGTCTACAGCTGGCGACGAAAGGAGTACAGTGTAGGCGCCAGGCGGACCTCTCTGGGGAGCTCATTCCACAACCGGGGTGCCACAGCAGAGAAAGCCCTCCTCCTAGTAGCCACCTGCCTCACTTCCTTTGGCAGGGGCTCACGGAGAAGGGCCCCTGTAGATGATCTTAAGGTCCGGGTAGGTACATATGGGAGGAGGCGTTCCTTCAAATAACCTGGCCCCAAACCGTTTAGGGCTTTAAATGTCAATACCAGCACTTTGAATCGGGCCCGGACCTGGACTGGCAGCCAATGAAGTTGTAAAAGGACTGGCGTAATGTGATCTCGCCAGCCAGTCCCTGTTAGTACACGGGCTGCCCTGTTTTGTACCAGCTGAAGCTTCCGGACCGTTTTCAAAGGCAGCCCCACGTATAACGCATTGCAGTAATCCAAACGAGAGGTTATCAGAGCATGGATAACTGTAGCTAGGCTATCACTGTCCAGATAAGGGCGCAGTTGGTATATCAGCCTAAGCTGATAAAAGGTGCTCTTTGCCACTGAGTTCACCTGTGCCTCAAGTGACAGTTCTGGATCGAAGAGCACCCCCAAACTACGGACCCGATCCTTTAGGGAGAGTGCAACCCCGTCCAGGACAGGGCAAACATCACCTCGCCGGACAAATGAACCACCCGCTAACAGTACCTCCGTCTTGTCTGGATTGAGTCTCAGTTTGTTAGCCCTCATCCAGTCCATTACCGTGCCCAGGCACTGGTTCAGAACAGTCACTGCCTCACCTGGGTTTGATGAAAAGGAAAGGTAGAGCTGGGTGTCATCCGCATATTGATGACACCTCAGTCCACATCTCCGGATAACCTCCCCCAGCGGCTTCATGTATATGTTAAACAGCATAGGGGATAAAATAGAGCCCTGCGGAACCCCATGGCTTAGGAGCCACGGCACAGAGCAATAATCCCCCAGCACCACCTTCTGGAATCGGCCATCCAAGTAGGAGCGGAACCACTGCAACGCAGTACCTCCAACTCCCAGTTCAGACAACCTATCCAGAAGGATACCATGGTCGATGGTATCGAAGGCCGCTGAGAGGTCCAGGAGAACCAACAGGGTCGCACTCCCCCTGTCTCTCTCCCGACAGAGGTCATCCCACAGGGCGACCAAGGCAGTTTCCGTTCCAAAACCAGGCCTGAAACCCGATTGAAATGGATCTAGATAATCCGTTTCATTCAAGAGTGCCTGGAGTTGTCCTGCAACCACCCGCTCAAGCACCTTGCCCAGGAAATTATTATTATTATTATTATTATTATTATTATTATTATTATTATTATTTATTATTATCCCACCTTTTCCCCAGTACTGGGCCTCAAGGCGGCCTTACAAAGTTTAAAACATACATTGTAAAACCTAGGAAAAGAAATGTAAATAATAATAATAATAATAATAATAATAATAATAATAATAATAATAATACATAAATATTTAAAATACCCGACAAAATTATAAGTCGTTAACATAGATGGAGGACCAGATTATTTTTCAAAGGCCTGCTGGAACAAATAAGTTTTAGCCTGCTTCTGAAAGCCCATCAAGGAGGGTGCTTTGGAGAGGTCCAAAGAACTGGAGCAGCCACCGAGAAGGCCCTCTCCCATGTTCCCACCAAGCGCACCTGTGAAGATGGTGGGACTGAAAGAAGGGCTTCTCCAGAAGATCTCAAAGCACGGGCAGGCTCGTAAAGGAGAATACGGTCTTGCAAATAACCTGGACCTGTGCCATATAGGCTTAATAGGATATAACACTATGAAAGCAGTATGAAAGTGGTATATGGTATGCGTCAATGGGCTCCAACAGTTGTCAGTGCACCTCAATACCACTATAAAGCTGTAGTGTGGCTCCTGCCTTTTATATACCACTTTCATACCACTTTCATAGTGGAATATCCTGCTTGGTGTAAATGAGCCCGAAGGAAAAAGAGACCAGTACTGCATCATTAGAGTAAGTGATTTACTCTTCTTTGAAGCAGTGAGAGAAAATGGCTGGGATTTTCAGAGATGCAGTGTGGAGGAATTTGCTTAATTTCCAGCATCTCATTGCTAGTTGCCATTCAGCCAAACCCAATGCATGGTGAAGTTACGCCCCACCTCACAATCTCTACTACAAGCCATGGATGGTGGCATGGGTGTGTGCCAGGTTTGAACCACAGGCAACCACTTATACAGCATGGATAATTAAGCAAATAGCAGACACAGATGGAGACAGGGGAAAGCCCATATTGCATAGTGTCCCCTGCTGGTAGTGTGAACCTAGCCAGTGGGCTTTGTTGACAATTCATCCCCCCATTATTAATAAGAAATCACTGAGCTCAAGGAGCCCCAGTGAAAAAGCATCTCCGTCCCAGTCAAGGTAAAAAGAAATTTATAGCACACAAGTGAATTAAGCACCCATGAAAAAAGTAAGTGCTATTTACTTATTTATTTATTAAATTTGTTCAAGTAATCATTTAAATCAGTGTTTTTCAAACTTTTCCCCCACGACCCAGGCCTTAGCTAGACCTACCTGTAAATCCGGGCTAGAGGAGGGGAGATCCCATGATGAAACTATTGTGGGATCTCGCCCTCGTTCACATGCGAGGGCCAACGAGCTCTGGAGGGGAGCCATTGCGCCCACCATTTTAAAAAAAGTTTTAAAGGGCCATGTGCGCAGGAGCGCACCAATTAAGGTGAGGTGTATTTTTTTAAAGAAAGGGTTCCCCGCTCCCTCCTCTGTCTCCGTTTCCTGCCGAATCTCCCCTGGCCTCTGATTCCCTCCCCTCCAATGTCCCCTGGCCTCCGATTCCCGCCCCCCGATGTCCCCTGGCCTCTGTTTCCCGCCCAATCTCTCCTGGGCCACGATTCCCACTCCTGATGTTTCCTGGCATGTCCCCTGGGCTCCAATTCTGGCCTCCCGATGTCCCCCACCCAATCTCCCCTGGGCCGCGATTCCCGCCCCCCGATGTTCCCTGGGCTCTGATTTCCACCCCTGATGTCCTTCGCCTGATCTCCCCTGGGCCGCGATTCCCACCCCCGATGTCCCCTGGGCCATGATTCCCACCCCCATGTCCCTTGGCCTCCGAGTCCCACCCCCAGATATCCCCTGGCCGCCGATTCCCACCCCCTGATGTCCCCTGGCCTCCAATTCCTGCCCCCCGATGTCCCCTGGCCTCTGATTCCCCCCCGATGTCCCCACCCTAGCCCTGATGGTACTCCCGGCTACTTGGGAGTAACTGCAGTAGCAGGAAAAGCGGCGGAACGGGCTACACGCCCGCGGTCTCGAGCTTTTGAGTCATTAGTCAAGACATACTGTATTAATTTAAGGAGATTCTTTATAATTAATCAAATGCAACAAATAAAATAAATCAATTTAAAATTTACCTGTTCAGTGTGACTGGTGGGCCTGCCTGTTGCTTGTTATTTTGGCCCAGTCTGGTTCACACAGTGATAATGCTACATGCACATCAGCTGCACTATTGAGTCGGTTTCTCTCTTTGGTTTTTAACCTTGTCAAAGAGGATAATCCAACTTTATACACGTAACTTGTCATAAAAGGAAGCAACAACAAAACACTTATCTTAAGAGTGGATATTCATTTGAAACACTGATCCAAAATGATGGCAATATTGATGATTTGTGGCTGATTCTTAATGTATTGTCACATATGAGACAGAGCAGCTCATTTTCATGTTCAGGTGTTAGATTCAACCCTACAATAGATTCAGGTGTCTGAAAAGCAAATGGATCTTTTTCCTGGTGCTTTTCCTTCAAACTTCTCTTCAGGAAAACAATGATCAAAACTGGAAGACAAAGCAAAGAGATCTAACTGTGTAGCTCCTTTCACTTTGTTCAATGATTCTCTTCAATGCATTGCAACAAAGTTGGGAGCGTGCAGTAGTTCGGGCGTTCAACTTGAAGTTTGGCTTGCCACAGTAGTAATGATTTTTTTAAAATGCTTCTTTACAGTGTCAGAACAAGTCATTTTCTTTTCCTTGTAGTTTCAAGGAAAATGTAGTTTCATTTTTACATGAAAACATGTCTGCTAAATATGAAAGCTTCATTATCCAACTGTCATTACAAAACAAATCTGCCAAATCAGACTTTTTTTCCAGAAAAAAAGAAAAATCTCCATGCTCAGCTCATAAACCCTTGTTAGGACTCTGCCCCATGGGAGCCACCAAACTTCGGTGTGATACAGTAAGTGGGAATGATCAGCCCCCTTTTCTAAGCACAACCTAAGCTGAATGTTCAGTGAGCTTCCTTAATGATATTAACCACTTTAATCATATCTTTCAGAATCACACTAAATCTATCAGGAATACCCTTGGATGCCAAATTCCATGGTGATTCCAAGTAATATCATTACCTGCTGCATCTGATATTTTTCTCATAACCAAACTACTTCCTTCCAGTCATATTTGCAGTGCCACCAGCTGTAATTCCTTTGCAATTAGCCCAGTCTAATCTGTATTTCCAACTACACAATCATTCAGCACTCTGTATATCTCTGACCCTGTTGTGTTTGTTTGTAAGGTCAAACAACACAATAAGTCTTGCAAAATTTCCTCTTTCCATACATATCTTGCATAAATCAACAGTGTTGCACAATTAGATATATCAGATTCTTCAGCAGACTGTAGATGTGAAACCAGCTGGGATTCTTTATATATAAAAACATACAATAACTACAACACATCAACTCAATACCCTACAATAGTGACCAATAAGAAACAACAACAACAAAAAAGAAAACCACTCAATAAAATAATCTAATAATAATAATAATAGCAATAATAAAAATGATAATAAGTGCAACCCACCCCCTGGGACCATTTTTCTCCATTCCAAAATTGTAACACATCTTGTGACGGTTTACACCCTTTCCCTTTTCCTAATACAAATTTAACAAATGGTTTCCAAATCTCCTCAAAATCATTCCGCTTTAATATTTAACCCTTTAACCCTTTCTTAACTTTCATACACCCCGTTAGCCTATCATTAATAGCTGTAAATTTCTGTAATCATTAATAGCTGTAAATTTCTGTAAACCGCCCAGAGAGCCCTGGCTATGGGAGCGGTATATAAGTGTAATAAATAAATAAATAAATAGCTATATCCCAGACTTCTTTATACCATTCTTCTATTTTATATTCCTTTTGTTCTTTCCAGTTCATAGCAATTATCAGTCTAGCTGCTGTTAGTAAGTTAGTTATTAATTCTTTACTACTTTGTGTATATTGGACCCCTTCATATATTGATAACAATGCTATCTTTGGGCCTATTTCTACTTTCCATCCCATTATTTAATTTATCTCTTTAAATATCATTTGCCAAAACTTCTGAATATTTTTACAATCCAACCACATATGAAAATATGTGCCTATTTCCTGACACCCTCTCCAACAACTTGCAGAATATTTATTATCTATCTGGTGTAATCTTACTGGTGTTAAATACCACCTCCATACTAATTTGTAGTAATTTTCTTTTATTCTTATCGACATACTCTTTAATATATGTTGATTCCATATCTTCCCCCACTCTTGACCACTTAACTGTCCTTCCATATCTTGGTCCCATATCCTTTTAATATGTTCTTGTTGTTTTTCCATACTCAATAATATCTTGTACACCACACTCATTATACCCCTACCAACTAGCTTTCCATTTTTATTTTCTCTTTGTAAAATCAACCTTTCCATTTCTGTAAACTCTCTACACTCTATATTTTCCTCTTTCCACCTTTTTGTCCACTTTTCTAATTGTAGTGCCTCCATCCAAGCATTTCTCCTCTCTCTTACTAACTCTTTTATTTTCTCTCTATCCATTTTCTTCATCCAGTCTTTTAATTTATTTATTCCTTTTCCCCTTAAATCTTTCTCCAATTCTTTCCTTAAATTCTCTGGGAAGTTCCCCATCATCACCACTGATGTTAGGGGTGATATCTTTGGCATTAATTTTTCTTTATATTTGGCCCAAATCTTTATAATCAGGGGGTTCTCAATCTCCCCCATTTCTTTCTTTTTTTTAATTATATAAAAAAATATTCTCCAATTTATACTTTTTCTCTTGCATCTCCCATTCTAACCATTCCAAGTCCTTATTTCCTATCATCCCCTCTATTACATATCTCAATTGATTTGCAATATAATACCACTTTATAGTAGAGTGACCCGATCCTCCCACTTTTTGAGATTCATACCATTTCTTATTAATCCTTTCTTTTTTATTCCCATTACCATAATTATTAACTACTGTTTGCCAATATTTCACTTCTACCTCCGACACTTTAATTGGCAACATTCTAAACAAAAAAATTCATTTTTATAATTGCTGTTCTACTAAACCATGATTTGGTCTTATTTTCCTAAACTCTTCCAACTTTTTCTTAATTTCCTGTTTCAACCCTTCAAAAATGTTCTCTCCCAGATCCTTTAAATCCTCAGTTATATGTATTCCCAAATATTTAATAGACCTCCTCCCTTTAATCTTTACATTTCTGCTTGTCCCCTCCTGTATCTGTTCCTTATTATAATTAAATAACATCATTTCTGATTTCATAGAATCATAGAATAGCAGAGTTGGAAGGGGCCTACAAGGCCAGCGAGTCCAACCCCCTGCTCAATGCAGGAATCCACCCTAAAGCATCCCTGACAGATGGTTGTTGAGCTGCCTCTTGAATGCCTCTAGTGTGGGAGAGCCCACAACCCTAGGTAACTGATTCCATTGTCGTCCTGCTCTAACAGTCAGGAAGTTTTTCCTGATGTCCAGCTGGAATCTGGCTTCCTTTAACTTGAGCCCATTATAATCTGTAACCCTGTCATTCCTCCAGACTCCTTCAAATGTTGTTTAACTCTTTCCATTCTCTCCAGAGGCTCCTCTATTGTTAATAAAGTATCATCTGCAAATAAACTTATTTTGGTTTTCCCTCTGCTTCCTATCCCTTTGATACTTTCATCTTTTCTAATTATTATTGCCAGAGTTTCTATTACTAATGAAATAAAATTGGGGAAAGGGGACATCCTTGTCCTGTACCTTGGGTTAGGAAAATCTGTTCTGTCAACCTATCATTTACCTGTACCCATGAATTTTTATATATATATAACTTGTTTATCATACCTTTAAATCTTTCGCCAAATCCCAATCTTACTATTATCATTTTTAATTCTGGCCATTCCATGCAATCAAAAGCTTTGAAAATATCTAAGACTATTAACTCCGCTTTAAATATATTCCTCCCAATTATGTCTACTGTGTTAAGGACCCCCGGGTCTTTAACACAGTAGACTAGGCTAGAGCTCACTATCGAGCCTATTCTGTGGTGGTGAGGGTGGCAAAGAGACAGTTCTTTTCCACCAGCATTGCATCTTCTCAGTGTTGTCCGGTGGAGCTTTTCCGTGTGGTTCGTGGCCTGTTACACTCTGGACCAGGGCGAGAGATGGTGGAACCCTCGGTAGCACACTGTGACGAGTTTGCACGGCACTTTGAAGATAAAGTCGCTCAGATTCATCATGAATTGGACACCACACTTAATGCAGCTCCACTAGTAGAGGCGTTCAGAGCACCGTCCGGTTCAGTTTTATTGGATGAGTTTCAGTTAGTGAGGCCCGAGGATGTGGACAAGGTGCTTGGCCAAGTCCGGTTGACTACCTGTGTGCTTGACCCTTGACCCTCTTGGCTCATTACATCAAATAAGGAGGGGATCGCCAGCAGGGTCCAGGAGGTTGTAAATGCCTCCTTGAGAGAGGGAGTGGTGCTGGCCTCTTTAAAAGAGGCAGTAATTAGACCACTCCTGAAGAAGCCTAACCTGGACCCGGAGGATGTTAACAACTACAGGCCGGTGGCTAATATCCCCTTCCTGGGCAAGGTGCTTGAGCGGGTGGTTGCAGGACAACTCCAGGCACTCTTGAATGAAACGGATTATCTAGATCCATTTCAATCGGGTTTCAGGCCTGGTTTTGGAACGGAAACTGCCTTGGTCGCCCTGTGGGATGACCTCTGCCGGGAGAGAGACAGGGGGAGTGCAACCCTGTTGGTTCTCCTGGACCTCTCAGCGGCCTTCGATACCATCGACCATGGTATCCTTCTGGATAGGTTGTCTGAGCTGGGAGTTGAAGGTACTGCATTGCAGTGGTTCCGCTCCTACTTGGATGGCTGATTCCAGAAGGTGGTGCTGGGGGATTATTGCTCTGTGCTGTGGCTCCTAAGCTATGGGGTTCCACAGGGCACTATCTTATCCCCTATGCTGTTTAACATATACATGAAGCCACTGGGGGAGGTTATCTGGAGATGTGGACTGAGGTGTCATCAATATGCGGATGATACCCAGCTCTACCTTTCCTTTTCATCAAACCCAGGTGAGCCAGTAGCTGTTCTGAACCGGTGCCTGGGCTCGGTAATGGACTGGATGAGGGCTAATAAACTGAAACTCAATCCAGGCAAGACGGAGGTACTGTTAGCGGGTAGTTCATCTGTCCGGCAAGGTGATGTTTGCCCTGTCCTGGACGGGGTTGCACTCCCCCTAAAGGATCGGGTCCATAGTTTGGGGGTGCTCTTGGATCCAGAACTGTCACTTGAGGCCCAGGTGAACTCAGTGGCAAAGAGCACCTTTTATCAGCTTAGGCTGATATACTTATCTGGACAGAGATAGCTTAGCTACAATTATCCATGCTCTGATAACCTCTCGTTTGGGTTACTGCAATGCGTTATACGTGGGGCTGCCTTTGAAAATGGTCCGGAAACTTCAACTGGTACAAAACAGGGCAGCATGCTTACTAACAAGGACTGGCCGACGAGACCACATTATGCTAGTCCTTTTCCAGCTTCATTGGCTGCCAGTCCAGGTCCGGGCCCGATTCAAAGTGCTGGTATTAACATTTAAAGCCCTAAACGGCTTGGGGCCAGGTTATCTGAAGGAATGCCCCCTCCCATATGTACCTGCCTGGACCCTAACGTCATCCTTAGAGGGTCTTCTCCGTGATAAAAATTTTGAAATATTTCTAACTTTTCTCTCATCAAATTACACTTCTTCCCTGCTTTGTCCTTCATTACTCTAGTTAAGTTCCTACTCTTCTTTGATTGCATGGATCTGGCCAGCCATTTAGAACCCTTATAACTATGTTCAAAAAAATCTCTTTTTAAGTATAACGTTCTTTTGTATTTCTTCAGTATTCCTTTCCTCCCATTCTTTCCTCTTTGCCTGCAGTTGCACATATAAATACTTACCTCTATTTTTAATATATTCCCCTCTATTTTTTAAATCTCCTTTTCTAATTCCTATGCTTTCTCTTCTTGTTGTCTCCTCGTCCTACACATCTCCCTACACATCCCTCTAACGACCGCTTTCATCGAGTCCCATAATATTGCTTGAGTACATTGTCCTGTGTCATTGATTGCCCAAATATCCTCCATTCCTTCCTCAATTTTCTTAACAATTTCCCCCTATTAAGTAATCTGTTATCTAATCTCCATCTTCTAGCATCCCTGTAATCCTTCTGTATTTCAATATCTACATTAACTAAAGCATGATCCGTAACTTTAATTATCCCTATTTCTGTGTTTATTAATTTCGATACTAAACTCTTTGATACAAAAATGTAATCTATTCTAGAATAATTCTTATGTACTGAAAAAAGTATGTGTACTTTTGTTCAAACCCCTTAATTCACCTCCACACATCTTGCATCTCATTTCTTTCCATAATTTTATATAACCCTGTTATATTTTTACATTTTTCTTGTGCTGTACACTTCAACTTATCTTTCTTTTTATCTAAAACCATATTAAAACCTCCAGCCATTATTGTCGATCCATTTTGCAACCCACCCACTGACATTTCTCTAAACACTTGTTCATAAAACTCCACCTGATACTCATTCAAGGCATATATATTCACCAATGTATACTTTTCTCGGCCCACTTCTCCTTGAATTATTATAAATCTCCCCTTTACATCTTTCTTTACTTGTAACACATTAAAACCACATTTCTTCAAGATTATAACTGCTACTCCCCTAGCCTTGGATGAACCATATGCTTTTTTGTACATGGTTGCTCACCTCAATTTAAGTTCATTAACTCCTTCTTTAACTTGATGTGTTTCTTGCAAGAATATAATATCTGCTTTATCTCTGTTCAATACAGCTTCTATTTCCCATCATTTTTAACACTGTTCCTAACCCTTTTACATTTAACGTAGTAATTCTCATTCGATTCTCCATATGGTTGTCTTTTCTTTCAGATGGTCCCCTGATGAAAACACACACACACACACACACACACACACATATATATATATATACACACACACACACACACACACACACACACATACATTCCCCCCTCTTCTCCCACCACCCTAACCCCACATTTAAACCCTTCCCCTCTTTCTTATCTGGAGGTGACCAACATCCCCCATGGCAATTCTACCCTTAAGGGGGGGATGAAGACTCCCGGCATCCAGCAACCTCCAGTCCCCTCTCCTGGTCGGTTCTCCTTCTCTATTTTCACTTCTTTGCATTCCCTTCAACAGCTCCTCCAGCCACTTCTGTTTCAGATTCCACCTCCTTGTTTTCCATCTCTTTGTTGTCTTGGATCAGCCCCAATTCTCACAATAATGCACATCCTTATTTAACCGATGTTATTCTGTGATGGCTTCCCCCATATAGAAACTTCAGGAACACTGGATACCCCCAGCTGTAGCCTATTCCAGCTCTCTTCAAAACCACAGTACATGGTTTTACACTCCTCCTCCAACTAATGGTTTCCGGGCAGAAATAGTTGAAAACTTGAATTGGGTTTGATTGGAACATCATCATCCTGGGAACCAGCCTTATTGCTTTCATAAATTGTTCTTTTTTGAAGGAGCTGGCGAATCTTATGATGATGTCTTTTGGGAACATACTCCTTCTGGGGCCCATTCTGTAGACATGCTCCAAATCACCTTCTTCACATCTCAACTCCTTGGTTACACTCCCCAACCATTCCAGGATCATACCTCTCAAATCTTTAGGGTTCTCACCTGAAGCCTCAGGGAACCGTCTAAGGTGGAGATTCCAATGGCGGTCTCGGTCTTGCAAAAAAATTATTCTTTGCTCCTATTGTTCAATTGTGACCGCATGTTCTTCCAGCTTCTGATCTTGAATCGAAGTCTTTGTTTCCATTTCTGCCACTTTTTTCTGCAAAACTTGTGTATCTCTCTTAATCTCTTTAATAGCTTCATTCATCTTCTCCTCAACTCTTTGAAGCAGTTTTTCTCTGGCTGCTGCTTCTTCCTTGTGGAATATTTGCTGCTCTTCCCTTATCAGCGTATTAAAATCAGCTTTCCTAAAATCCAGAGTATGTGTATGGCTACACTCCACTTTTGTCTCCTTTATAATCAAGAATTCAAGTATGATGTGGTCACTTTCCCCCAGAGTTCCTGTAACTGCCACTTTATCCACTAAGTCATCCCTATTGGTCAATATCAAGTCAAGGATTGCCGATCCTCTAGTTTCTTCCTCCGCTTTCTGTAGGAGAAAGTTATCACCCACACATGTCAGGAATTTCTTGGAAGGGCCGCTTTTGGCAGTATTCGTCTCCCAACAGATATCAGGGTAATTGAAGTCCCCCATCACTACTACATAGAATCATAGAATCATAGAATAGCAGAGTTGGAAAGGGCCTACAAGGGCATCGAGTCCAACCCCCTGCTCAATGCAGGAATCCACCCTAAAGCATCCCTGACAGATGGTTGTCCAGCTGCCTCTTGAAGGCCTCTAGTGTGGGAGAGCCCACAACCTCCCTAGGTAACTGATTCCACCGTCGCACTGCTCTAACAGTCAGGAAGTTTTTCCTGATGTCCAGCTGGAATCTGGCTTCCTTTAACTTGAGCCCGTTATTCCGTGTCCTGCACTCTGGGAGAATTGAGAAGAGATCCTGGCCCTCCTCTGTGTGACAACCTTTTAAGTATTTGATGAGTGCTATCATGTCTCCCCTCAATCTTCTCTTCTCCAGGCTAAACATGCCCAGTTCTTTCAGTCTCTCTTCATAGGGCTTTGTTTCTAGACCTCTGATCATCCTGGTTGCTTTCTTCTGAACACGCTCCAGCTTGTCTGCATCCTTCTTGAATTGTGGAGCCCAGAACTGGACACAATACTCTAGATGAGGCCTAACAAGGGCCGAATAGAGAGGAACTAGTACCTCACATGATTTGGAAGCTATACTTCTATTAATGCAGCCCAAAATAGCATTGCCTTTCTTGTAGCCATATTGCACTGTTGGCTCATATTCAGCTTGCGATCTACAACAATTCCAAGATCTTTCTCGTTTGTAGTATTGCTGAGCCAAGTGTCCCCCATCTTGTAACTGTGCATTTGGTTTCGATTCCCTAAATGTAGAACTTGGCATTTATCCCTATTAAATTTCATTCTTTTGTTTTCAGCCCAGCACTCCAGCTTATCAAGATCACTTTGAAGTTTGTTTGGAATTGTTTGTAACTGTGCCTTTAAAATTTCATTTTTTAAATACTCCCACCCATCCTGCACTCCTTTTCTCATTAGGCTTCACACTTCACACTTCCTTGATTGGGTGGTTGGTAGTAGACTCTGATTATCATGTTCTTTTAATTCCTTGCCCCATTTATTTTAATCCAGATGCTCTCAATGGGGCTCCCAGTCTGATCTGCCTGTATTTCTGTGCAGGTATAGGTATTTTTAACATATAGTGCAACTCTGCCTCCCTTTCTATTTCTTCTGTTCTTTTTGAACAAGTTATATCCTTCAATTGCTATATTCCAGTCATGGGAGTCATCCCACCAAGTTTCAGTTATACCTATGAGGTCATATTTGCCTTCATGTAATAAATGATACCACAAGCCCATCAAGAAACAGAAGAAGCCCCCAGACTACTTGTGGAGCACAATATTAGGTGTCCTTAAGTATGGCCATAGGAAAGTGGTGTCATCTGACAAATGTTTTCCCTAACCATCTGCCCCATTAACCACATTGTGGTTAGGCTAGCGGCACTAACCATGGCTAAAAGTGTCATCTGAGGGGCCATGGTTAAGGGGTTAAGGCATAGAGCTTCCAGTACAGAGTTGACTGTTCTGGGGCGCTCTAGCCAGCAGGCTCTATGGCTACTCTCGACTGCCAATTGATACACTCACTGTGGCTGCCATTTTGTGTTTTGCATTAGTTTTTTGGAGCGGTTTTTGCTCTTCTAGCATAGCATGCTTACAGTAGAGCTTTTTTAATCCCTGCTTGCAATTTCCCCATACAAAACATCCATTTCTCCTACCTCGTTGAAGTGCCATACATCCCTCAGGTTCTGATTTCTGTGGTGGCACTACCTGATGATGCAGCTAGCACAGCCATGCCAGAAAGCTTCCGCCTCCCCTGTAATGACTGTAGAGGTATAGCAGGCATGGCGATGCAGAAAGCAAAGGAACTGCTCACTAAATGGGGCGATGCATTCATGTAATTGCTGATCTCTAAAAGGAAGCCCTGTTGAGTCTTTTTCAGAAGGACTTGTCCTTCTATATGCTTAGTAATTTTGTCTTTAATAATGCTTTCAAAAAATTTACCCAGAACAGATGTTATGCTAACGAGCCTGTAATTTCCCATCTGTAAATGGTGTTACTTTGGCCATCTTCCAGTCCTCTGGTAAATAGGCTGATCTTAGGAATATGTTGCATATTTTGGTTTAAAGATATTGGAGTTCTTTGGAGAAGAATTATCATTTGTTACTTCCTCCAAGACGGCCCTTACACCTCAGCTTGGGGGAAAACAGAGGTGGGCTTGCTTGCAAAAAGGGTTTGAATGAGCAGCAATGTCTGAATTTTTTTTATTGATTTATTTATTGATTTATTTATTAAATATATATACTGCCCAATAGCCGAAGCTCTCTGGGCGGTTTACAAAAGTTAAAAACAGTGAACATAAAAAAAGGATACAAAATTTAAAACCATCAAAAAAATAAAAACAATATATAAATATAAAAATATAAAATATATATAAAAACATAATATATATATATATATATATAAAATATATAAAACAATATAATGTTTTATATAAATATATATATAAAAAACCAGTATATTATATTTGGGACAGTATATTATATTTGGGACAACAGTTTTTATATTTGGGACAAAGTAATGTATGACTGTATATTGGTCCGTTGACCAATATGAATGACTTCTTGGCCCGCCGCTCTGACCATGTCACTCCACTTCTGAAATCTCTTCATTGGCTTCCAATTCACTCCAGAATCCAATATAAACTTCTCCTGTTGACCTTCAAAGCTTTTCATGGTCTAGCTCCTGCCTATCTCTCCTCTCTCATCTCACACTATTGCCCCGCTCGTGCCCTCCGCTCCTCTGATGCCATGCTTCTCGCCTGCCCAAGGACCTCCACTTCCCTTACTCGGCTTCGTCCTTTTTCTTCTGCTGCCCCTTACGCCTGGAATGCTCTTCTAGAACACTTGAGAACCACAAACTCAATCACAGCTTTTAAAACTCAGCTAAAAACTTTTCTTTTCCCTATAGCTTTTAAATATTGAGTTTGTTCTGACTCTATACTGTTAGCTTCATCCCACCCGGTGCCTATTTACGCTTCCCTGTGCCTGTTTGCATTCTCTTTCCCTCCTCATTGTTTACTACAACTTTATTAGATTGTAAGCCTATGCGGCAGGGTCTTGCTTTTTACTGTGTTATCTGTACAGCACCATGTACATTGATGGTGCTACATAAATAAATAATAATAATAATAATAATAATGACTTCATGGATAAAGTGGCAGTTACGGGAACTGTGGGGGAAAGTGACCACATCTTACTTCAATTCTTGATTTTAAAGGAAGCAAAAGCTGAGTGTAGCCATGCAGGACACGGAATAACGGGCTCAAGTTAAAGGAAGCCAGATTCCAGCTGGACATCAGGAAAAACTTCCTGACTGTTAGAGCAGTACGACAATGGAATCAGTTGCCTGGTGAGGTTGTGGGCTCTCCCACACTAGAGACCTTCAAGAGGCAGCTGGACAACCATCTGTCAGGGATGCTTTAGGGTGGATTCCTGCATTGAGCAGGGGGTTGGACTCGCTGGCCTTGTAGGCCCCTTCCAACTCTGCTATTCTATGATTCTATGATTCTATGTACTCTGGATTTTAGGAAAGCTGATTTTAATAAACTCAGAACTATGATAAGTAAGGTCCCATAGCAAGTGGCCCTAATGAGAAAAGGAGTCCAAGGTGGATTGGATTATTTAAAAATGGAAACTTTAAAGGCACAATTACAAACAATTCCAACAAGGGAAAAGATAGAAGACAAAAGAAGAAACCAATGTGGCTCCACGAAAAGCTTAGAGATGACCCCCCCCAAAAAGGACACCTATAGGAAGAGGAAGGAAGGCCAGACAGGTAGCACAGAAGTGCCAAAATAGCATCAGGAAGGCTTTCTTCAGATACATGCATAGTAAAAGACAAAGGAAAGAAATAGTGGTTCAACTGCTTAATGAGGACGGCAAATTGATAACAGATGACAAAGAAAAGGCCAAAGTGCTCAATTCCTACTTTGGCTCAGTCTTCTCCCAAAAGTGGGTCTATGACCCACCCACCCCAGCAAAAGTGAAGTACAAGCTGAAGGGGAAGGATTGCCATTTGACATTGATAAACAAATGGTCAAGGAACACTTAATTTATTTGAATGAGTTCAAATCTCTACGGCCCGATGAACTGCATCTTAGGCCATAGCTAGATGGGGCGATACCCCAGGGCGATACCTGTGCATTCACATGATGCACAGGGGATCCCGAGAGTAGGGAGGGATGATCCCTCCCTTGCCCCGGGATCTTGCCCTCCACTTCTAGCCTGCTTTTTCCATGTTCTCGGGCTGATCCCGAGACTGCAGAACATGTGGGCATGCGTTGCGATTTCTCCTGGCTTGTTGCAAGGAACCGGGAGTCTAGCATGGGCCACAGAGCTCCTCAAGAGTTCTGTGCCCATTGGGGGTGGGGTGGGGGGAGTGGGAAAAGTTACTTTTTTTAAAAAAAGACTTATCTTCTGTGCATGAGTGCTTGTGCACTCCTCCTTCTTTAAAACAAAAAAAGAGGGTGGCCACAATGTCGCACGCCACGTGTAGACCAGTGCGATGACCTCGCAATCATAAAATCATGAGATTGTCACAGTAAACCCCCCTGGTATAGCTGAGGCCTTAGAATAATAAAGGAGCTAGCAGAAGAACCTTTGTCTATTATCTCTGCAGAATAGTGGAAGACGGGTGAAATGCCAGATGACTGGAGGAGGGCTAATGTTGTCCCTATCTTCAAAAAGGAGGAACCTGGGAACTAAGGACCAGTCAGTCTGACATCCATCTCTGGGAAAATTTTGGAGTACATGATAAAGTCAATCTGTAAGCAACTTGAAAACAATGCAGTGATTACTAGAAGCCAGCATGGATTTGTCAAGAAAAAATCCTGTCAGATTAATCTGATCTCATTTTTTGATCTGCTAACCTCCCTTGTGGACTGTGGGAATGCTGTGGATGTAACATATCTTGACTTCAGCAAAGCTTTTGACAAAGTGCCCCATGATATTCTGATTAACACACTAGCTAAAAGTGTGCTAGAATGGAACAATTCTAAGGTGGATCCACAGTTGACTACAGAATCAGACTCAAAGGGTGCTTATTAGGGGTGTACACGGACCCCCTGCTCCTCTCCGCGGGCGGATCCGAAAATTTCGGATCGGCCCGCTCCGCGCTGCTCCGCCCATACTCCGCTCCTCTTCGCCACGGAGCTCCAGCTCTGAATCGGAGCTCCGCAGTGGAGGGGAGTGGTGCCAGGTAAGGCCGGGAGAGGAGGGCGGGGGGGGGTTACCGGGCCCTGCCGCCGTCGCTGCCCATGCGGCGACGGCGGCAGAGCCCGGTAAGGGACCAAGGGGGAGGGGGGCCTTACCTGCCTCTGTCCGCGGTCCGTCGGCTTCTTCAATTGAGCCCGCGGTTCAACCAGGAAGTCTGCGCCGCACTTGCAAGCACCCAGACTTCCTGGTTGAACCGCGGGCTCAATTGAAGAAGCTGACGGACCGCGGACAGAGGCAGGTAAGGGAGAGGAGGGGAGGTTTACCGGGCCCTGACACTGTCGCCGCATGAGCGACAGCGGCAGGGCCCGGTAAACCCCACTTACCTTTCCGGCGGAGCTCTGGATCAAGGTGAAGGATCCGCCTTCACCTCGATCCTCTTCACCATGCTCTGCTGGCCCCCCAATCCTCTTTGCCTCAGCCTTAAGGGAAGGCGAAGCACCCCGCTCCGCTTCTAATTCGCCGGTCCAATTAGAAGCGGAGCACATCCCTAGTGCTTATCAATGGTACCTTCTCAAACTGGGGGAGGTAACGAGTGGGGTACTGGGCTCAGTGCTCTTCAACGTTTTTATTAATGATTTGGTTTAGCAGGTGCAGGGAACGCTTATGAAATTTGCAGATGACACAAAATTGGGTGAGATAGCTAATACCCTGGAAGACAGAAATAAACTTTAGAGTGCTCTTGATAGGCTGGAGTGCTGGGCTGAAAACAACAGAATGAAATTTAATAGGGATAAATGCCAGGTTCTACATCTAGGAAATAGAAACCAAATGCACAGTTACAAGATGGGGGGACACTTGGCTCAGGATGCTTGGGGTCCTAATTTGAACATCCACAAGCAGTTTGTGGGGCGCTTTTCTGTGGGGTGCTTGTCATGCTTTCCTATGGCCATACGGAAGGACACCTAATATTGTGCTCCAAAAGTAGTTTGGGGGCTTCTTCTGTTTCTTGATGGGCTTGTGGTATCATTTCCATGTATTCCTATGGCCATTTGGAAAACTGGCCTGTTGTAAGGAGTGGGTGCTGGAAGGGGGCTTATGGGGCCTTAACTTTTTGTGTCAGAGGGGCAATTTGTATTCTCTACTGCATTTTTTATTGATTGTCCAACCTGAATAATATTGGATTATCATGAGTTTCCAAGCAGATGATAGTTTAGTGCTTCCACAGCAGAACCAGTGAGATAACAACCTTCCCTTTTCATTTTTTTATTCTGGTTTCACACTATATTTCACAATTGTTGCTTCTTAAACTTTGTTTTTGGTAGTTCAAATGAGCAAGATAAGATTTGCAACAGCTAAGTTACTACATCAGAGTGCAGTCTTTGGCAACTATCTGGTTCTTCTGCAACTAAAAATGCCTGTTCCAGGAAGCAAGATTCTGGCTGGACATCCGAAAAAACTTTCTGACCATTAGAGCAGTATAACAATGGCTCTCCCACACTAGAGGCATACAACCATCTGTCAGGTATGCTTTAAGATGGATTCCTGTATTGAGCAGGGAGTTGGATTCAGTGGCCTTATTTATTTATTTATTTATTTATTACATTTCTATACCGCCCAATAGCCGGAGCTCTCTGGGCAGTTTACAAAACCGCTCCTTATAGGCCCCTTCCAACTCTACTATTCTATGATTCTATGACTGCCCAATAACCAAAGCTACCTGTGTGGTTCACAACAATTAAAACCATAAAATGTATAATAAAATACCATATAAAGTATAAAAGCTTAAAAACACAATATAAAAGTAAAAGCGGCAATGCAGAGAATAAGAATACATTAACAAATTTAAAACAAAGCTAAAAGATTAAAGTGCCTGGGAAAATGAAAAGGTCTTCACCTAGCTCTGGAAAGAGCACAAGGTAGTCCCCAGGTTGCCCTCTCTAGGAAGGTCATTCTATAACCGGTGTGTGTGTGTGTGTGTGTGTGTGCCACAGTAGAAAAGGCCCTCTTCTTGGTAGCCACCCACCTCACTTTCATTGGCAGGGGTTACCAAAGAAGGACCACTGAAGATTATCTTCGGGTCTGGGCAAGCACATATTGGAGGAAATGACCCTTCAGTTAACCTGGCTCCAAGCTGTTTAGAGCTTTTAATATTAATACCAGCAGTTTGAATTGGGTCTGGATATGGACCAGCAGCCAGTGAGGATGGATAACTACTGGCATATTATGATCACATTGACCAGTCCTTGATCTTGCTGCCCTGTTTTGGACCAGCTGCAGTTCCCAGACTGTTTTTGAAGACAGCACCATTGCAGTAATCTAGACGAGAGATTACCAGAACTTGGGTAACAGTAGCTAGGATATCTCTGTCCAGATAAAGCCATAGTTGGTATATCAACCTAAGGTGATAAAAGGTGTTCCATGTTACCAAGTCCACCTGCATCTCAAGTGACTATTCTGGATCCAGGAGCACCCTTAAACTATGAACTAGATCCTTTACAGGAAGTGCATCCCCCTCTAGAGCAGGTTGAATATCACATAGCCAGACAGGCAAACTACCCACTAACAGTACTTCCATCTTGTCTGGATTGAGGCCACAGCTAGACCTAAGGTTTATCCTGGGATCATCCCGGGTTCGCCCCTGCCTGAGCACTGGATCCCCTGTGTGTCACCTAGATGAACAGGTTTGACCCCTGGACGATCCAGGGATAAACCTTAGGTCTAGCTATGGCCATAGTCTCAGTTTATTGCTCTCATCCAGATCATCACCATGCCCAGGCACTGATTCAGAACAACCACTGCCTCACTTAGATTTGATGAAAAGGAAAGATAGAGCTGAGTGTCATCCACATATTGATGATACTTCAGCCCAGACCTTCGTATAACCTCCCCCAGCTGTTTCATGTAGATGTTGAACAGCATAGCTGGTAAAATAGAGACCTGTGGAACCCCATAGCAAAGTTGCTATGGCTCAGAACAATAATCCCCCAGCACCACCTTCTGGAATCAGCCATCCAAGTAGGAGCAGAACTACTGTAGCGCAGTACCTTCAACTCCCAGCCCTGGCAACCTATCAAGAAGGATACCATAATCAAAGGTATCAAAAGCCACTGAGAGGTGTAAAAGAATCTCCTGCCTCTCTCCTGGCAAAGGACATCCCACAGGGTGACTGAGGCAGTTTCATTTCCAAAACCAGGCCTGAGATCTGTTTGAAATGGATTTAGACAATCCATTTCATTCAAGAGTGCCTGAAGTTGTCCTGCAACCACCTGCTCAAGCACCATGCCCAGGAAGGAGATATGGCTACTCAATATAGTTATTAGCATCATCTGGGCTCAGGTTAAGCTGTTTCAGGAGTGGCCTAGAATCATAGATTCATAGAATTATTCAGTTGGAAAGGACCACAAGGATCATCTAGTCAAACCCTCTGCAATGTGCAGGAAAACCAATGAAACCATCTGAGGTGGCTGTCCAACCTCTTTTTAAAAGCCTCCAGAGATGGAGAACCCACAACCTCCATAGGTAGACTGGTCCACTGTTGTACAGATCTTACCATCAGATCCCCCCCCCCCTTATATTTTCAGAATCTAGGTAGCTGTAACTTATACCCATTATTTCAGGTCCTAATTTTTGTGGCCATGGAAAATAGTTCTTGACCATCTTCGCTGTGGCATCCTTTTATGTACCTGAACACTGCTAACATGTCTCCCCTCGGTCTTCTTTTCCCCAGACTAAACATCTGAAGTTCCTTCAGCCTGTCCTCATAGGGCATGTCTTCAAGTCCCTGTATTATCTTTGTTGCCCTCCTCTGAACTCGTTCTAACCTTTGATGTCATTCAATGTGGTGCCCAGAACTGTACACAATACTTCAGGTGTGGTCTCACTAGTGTCGAGTCTTTGATATACATGTCTTTGATACAATGCTTCTTCTAATGCAGTCCAGAACTGCATTAGCCCTTCTAGCAGATAATTCACACTGCTGATTCATGTTCAGATTGTTGTCAATGACCACACCCAAAACCTTTTCCGATGTAGTGCTTCCAAACCTAATTAGTAATTACTGCCTCTTTTAAAGAGGTTGGCATCACTCCCTCTCACAAGGCGGAATTTGCAACCTCCTGGACCCAGCTGGATATGCTCTCCTTATTTGATGTAACATACCACAAACCACTCAGAAAAGCTCTGCTGGATGACACAGAGAATATGCAATGGTGGTGGAAAAGAACGCTCTGTTTGCCACCCTCACACCACAGAGTAGTCTTAATAATGAGCTCTAACCTGCATTCGGTTAGACTTGACACAAGTTTCCCTCCAACTGCCCAGTTGAAAAAACCAGATTAAGTGTGTGTCCTCTTACATATGTTGGGTTGAATACATTTTGAGACAGCCCCATGGTTGTCATGATGATTATGTATTCTGAGCATACAGCAGCCCTGGCATGGAAGTTGAGATGCCCCAGGACCATCCTCCTAGGGGTTCTCAGTACCAAATCCAAGACCACGTCTGTAAACTCAGGCTGAGAGTCTTATAGGTAGTGGGGTGGCCTGTACACCAGCAGAATACCTAATCTATGTGGGTGTACCAAACAGACACTTAAGATTAGCACTTCAATGAATAGGAAGCCAAGAGAGGGAGATAGTATTCTTTTTTTTTTTTTTTGGTTAATATTTTTATTTTCTACATTAATTAAACATACAGCATTACAATAATAAAAGAAAAGAAACATCAAACAACTGCTACATACACATTGAATAAACGTTGAGTACATATATGTTGAATAGATATTACCTATAAATTATCATACTACAACATAATCGTTCTTAACATAAAAGTGCACCCCCCACCTCGGGATCTATTCCTGATTCCAAAATCTTATCGTTTCTTCTGCTGGCGGTTTCCCACTTCCCTTAGTAAACACAAATATTAGGAACTGTTTCCAGATTCCTTCAAACTCATTTATTTTAGTTATGCCTTTTCTCCACTTAATATTACAAGTCAGTTTATCATTAATAGCTATATCCCATACTTCTTTATACCATTCTTCAATAAAGTATTCCCCTTGAATCTTCTAGTTCCTAGCTACCATCAATCGTGCTGCAGTCAACAAACTCGATATCAGCTCTTTAGTTTCTTTTCCACATTTTAAATCTTCAAATAGTGATAGTAATGCAATCTTTGGTGTTTGTTCTATTTTCATTCCCACTATTTCTTCGATTTCTAAAAACACCATCTTCCAAAGTCTTTGTACATATTTGCATTCCCACCACATATGTAAATACGTTCCTTTTTCCCCACATCCTCTCCAACAATTTGCTGAATGCTGATCATTTATCTTATTCAATCTTATCGGTGTTAGGTACCACCTCCACAAAATTTTAAAATAATTCTCCTTTATTCTCACTGACATACTTCTCAACACTCTTTGTTTCCATAGTCCCTCCCATCTCTGTCACCCTATTTGCACCTTCAAATCTGTCTCCCATACCATTTTCCCTGAGCTTTCCCTTAACTCCTTTTCTAACAATATTTTATATATTTCACTCATTAACCCTTTTAAAACTATACTACCTCCTTTACCTTTTTCCCTATTTACTATTAACTCTTCAAACTTCGTCATCTTTCTGCAATCTGTTGTCTTTAATCCACTTTTTATTCCATTGTTCTAATTGCCCATACTCTAACCAAGATAATTTTTTCTCCTTTAACAAATTTTCCATATCTTCTCTTGTTTTTATATCTCTTAACCAATCTTTTAATTTCATTTTATTTTTCTCTTTTAATATCTTAGACAATCTACCCTTCAGATCCTCTGGGAAATTCTTTAACATAATTACTGGTGATAAGGGAGAGTTGCTCGGAAGCAACCTCCCTTTAAATTTACTCCAAATTTCCCATTGAGTCCACAGGAGTGGATTATCTATACTTCCAACCCACTTTCTCCCTCCTTCCTTAAAAAAGACATTATCCAAACTCATCTCTATATTACTTGTAGTTTTTTCCTTCATCCAATGTAAATCTCCTACTCCTATAAGTGCTTCTACAATGTGTCTTAATCTATTTGCTACATAGTATAATTTTATATTTGGGAGACCCAATCCACCCTTTTTTTGGCTTAGATACCAATTATTTTTATTTACCCTTGCTTTCTTTTCTCCATTACAATATTTATTAATAATATTTTGCCAACTTTTTATCTCAGTTTCTGAAATTTTTATTGGTAACATCCTAAACACAAAATTAATTTTAGCTAAAATCTTCATTTTTATTAAAGCTATTCTTCCAAACCAAGATAAATTTAGTCTTTTATATTTCTCCATGTTTTCTAATACCTCTTTCTTTAACCTCGTTAAATTCTCCTTTTCTAGGTTCTCCAAATTTTTTGTAAGTTTAATTCCCAAATATTTAATCTCCTCCTTAATTCTCATTTCTATTCCCTTATATTCCCATTCATTTTCTTCCTTCTTAGTATAATTAAACCAACATCATCTCTGATTTAGACCAATTTATTCTTAATCCTGTAACTTCTTCAAATTCCCTCAGTTGATATTTAATTCTATCTATTATTCTTATTGGGTTCTTAATAGTCAATAAGGTATCATCCACAAACATATTCAACTTTATTTCCCTTACCTCTCCAATTCCTTCTATCTCTTCATCATCCCTTAATGCGTTCGCCAATACTTCCATAACCATTACAAACAGGACCGGCGAGAGTGGACAACCTTGTCTTGTACCTCTGGCTAGTCGTATCTTTTCGGTGAGTCCATTGTTTACCACCACTACAGCTGTATTTTGGGAATATAGCTGTTCTATTATATTTTTAAATTTATTTCCAAATCCCATTTTGTCTACAATAATCTTTAATGCCTGCCAGCTCACACAATCAAAAGCCTTAAAAATATCCAGTGCCAAAATTCCTGCCTTAATATTTGACTTTTTTATTACATTTATTGCATTTAAAACTCTTCCCACTAAACTATGCATCTGCCTTCCTGCCACAAATCCGCATTGATCTTCTCCTATATATTCTGATATAAATTTATTTAACCATTTAGCCATAATAGATGAAAAAAAATTGGCATCCTGATTTATTAATGAGATAGGTCTATAAGAATCAGGACTAGTCAGATCTTTATCTGGTTTTGGAATTAATATTATCAATGAATGTTCCCATGATTCAGGTATCTTCTCTCCTAATAATATAGCATTATAAAGTTTCACTAATTTCGGAATTAAAAATTCTTTAAAAGCTTTATAATATTCTGATCCCAAACCATCTGCTCCCTGTGATTTACCAACTTTCAAATTATCAATTACATCTTCAACTTCTCTTTGAGTTATTACCTTCTCCATTTGCTCTTTATGTTCAATTTTTATTCCCTTCTTTATAAACCTTCCAATATATTCCCCCACCTTCTCTTGTTGAATTTCTTTACCCTTATATAATTCCTGATAAAATTTCTGAAATTTTTTTATTTTATCTTTCATTGTATGGTATAATTCCCTCGATTGTCCTTCAATACTTCTATCCCATTTCTCCCTTTTTCTTTTTGTGTGAGTCTGGCAAGCAACCTAGAATTCCTATTGTTATTTTCAAAATATTCCCTTTTCATATATATTAAATTTTTTTGAACCTCCTCTAAATTTAAATTTTCTAATTGTTTCTTCTTAGCTTGTATTTCTACTAATTTATATTTATTTTTACCTTCCCAATATTCTTCCTCCAATCTTCTAATTTCTGTCTCTAGCTTCTCCTGCTCTGCATGTTGTTGTCTTTTTAAGCTGCACATTTCTCTAATGAAAATTCCTCTTGCTACAGCCTTCATGGTGTCCCAAACGACCGACCCAGCTGTTCCTCCCTTTTCATTAATTTCCCAAGACTCTGACATTTCCTTCTGAATTTTTTCTACCACTTTATTATATTTCAATATTTTTGTATTCAATTTCCATCTGTACGCCTCTTTATAATTCTTCTTAACTGCAAATTCTAAACTTAACAATGCGTGGTCAGTTACCTTTATTACCCCCATTTCCATTTTACAAATCTTAGTTGCAAAATCTTTTGAGACAAAGATATAATCTATCCTGGAATATGTATGATGAACTGGGGAAAAGTACGAAAACCCAGGCTTAGCCCCGTTAAGTAAACGCCAAGAATCTAAATAATCATTTTCTTTTACAAATTTGTTCAAAATAGTTATATTGTTCCTCTTTTCAACATTAGTGGGGTTCGACCTGTCCCATCTATATCCATAACCATATTAAAGTCCCCAGCTAAAATAACATACCCTTCCTTGAATTCTTCTATTTCTTCAAATAATTTTATAAAAAACTCTCTATGTCTCTCATTTGGGGCATACACATTAATTAACGTATATACCTTTCCTTCAATTTTACCTTTTATCATAAGATATCTACCACTATCGTTCTTTTTTATATCTTCTAGTATGAATCCACTTTTTTTTGAGATCAGAGTGGCCACTCCATTTTTTTTTGAAGTCCCTAACAACTTTTCATGATAAGCTAGCCACTTTAATTTTATCATATTCACATTTTCGAAGCCTTGATGTGTTTCTTGCACCATTATAATATCAGATCCTTCTTTATTAAACATTTGTTCTATTCTCCTCCTTTTCACGACTGCCCCCAAACCTTTAACATTGGGTGTTGATACTTTTATCTTTTTATCCATATTCACCCTTTTGGAGTCTCTTCCGATCCCTTGTGCTCTGAAACTCAAATTTACAAACATAAACACACAAACTCCTTACTACCACCCCCAATCCCCTTACCCCAACCCCTTTCCTCCTCCCTTCCCCCCTCCCCTCCCCCCAACTCTTCCCCCCCCCACATCCCCGTGAGTCTAATACTCCAGCCATCTACTTTAAGGGGAGGGGGGGAGGCAGTGCTGCGCCTGGCCGGCAAGGTTTCTATGCTTAACATTTTATCTACAATTATCTCACAATACAGTTAGCAATTCTATTACACCCCAGATGTCCCAGCCTCATCCCCCCCACCTGTTCCAGTCACAGTTGCTTCCCCAAACAGACCCAAGCTCTTCAACAACTCGTTACCCTGATCCAGTGAGGTTACTCTATATTCCCCCCCTCCATATGCAAATCTTAGAAAAACAGGATAACCCCACGAATATGTGATTTTTTTCTTCACTAATATTTCAGTTATTGGCTTGATACTGCGTCTCCAATTCAATGTATGCAGAGAGAGATCATTATAAATTTGCACTGATTTGCCTTTATACTGCAGCTGGGCCATAGATCTCAATTTCTTCATAACTTGCTCTTTTTTGTAATAATTGCGAAATTTCACCAAAATGTCTCTAGTCCCTTTGTAGTTTTGCCCCCCCCCCACTCTATGAACTCGATCTATATCAGATTCTTCAATTTGCAGGTCAGGCATCAACTCTTTGAACCAATTCAAGATGATTTCGCTCAACTCCTCTCCTTGTGTCTGCTTTAAATGTTTTATTCGAAGTGATGAGTGACGAGATTGGTCCTCCATAGCTATCAGCCTTAATTCATAATCTTTAAACTGAATATTTGTTGATTTTTCAAAAGCCTCTTGCTTCTTCTGGTTCAAATCCGTTTTTGCCTCAAGATCAACAATGGCCTTTGAGTTCTGCGCAGTCTTATCAGCGATGACTCGCATCTGCTGTTTAAAAAACTCCATCTGCTGATCCATTTTTTAAAAAATGATTGTATTATTTTCTGCAATAGCAGCTCTAATTTCCGTTATAGAGGGTGGCTGACTGCCAGTAGCTTTCCCCCCTTCCGCCATCTTTTCTCCTCTGTCTAAAAGAGCTGGGTCTGACTCTTCCTGTTCTCCTTCTGAAACTGAACCTTCCAGGTGGGCTAGGTTATGGTTGCTTGGGCGTTTTTTCTGTACACTTAACTTTTTCCACTCTTTTTTAATTCTCCTTTTGATGTTAGACATAAGGCATAAATCTTTAGCTTCGGCCCTCTTTCTTATCAGTTTATATTTATTAGCTTGTCTTCTGTATGTTAATCACTTTTTCTTCTCGGGGGGGGGGGAAATTACATCAGATATCCAAACAGCATTCACTAGAGGGGATCACAACAAGCCATACAATCCACTTCACCTCCTCACCGAACGCTGCTTTCACTCCACTACTGATTACCCCCGCCCTTCGCTCACAGCCTACGAAAACTGCTTTAAACTGCTCCGAAATGCTTTCCTCCTTATGGGTCCAGTTTTTCAATCCTTCAACTTTGTAATAGAAGATAAGAGGCGAGATTCGCTATAAATCAAGTCCGCGTCTTACAAAAGCAAACCCTTCACTGCTTTAATTTCCAACAACAACAACCGGATGCTGCAGTCAGTTTCACTTTCACAGACGCGTATAAACAATCCAATATATCTCACCTCATCTCTTTCCAGCTTATTCCGACATCAGCAAGTTGAACAGTTAACATTCATAGTCCTTTTCCTTCATGTTGTTTAGAGATTTATGCCCTTTAATGAGGAGATAATTGGTTTTCCCGGCGTGGCCGGTTAGAGAATCATAAAAATCTCACCGACTCCATGGCAGCCAAGCTCCGCCCCCGGGAGATAGTATTCTTATAGACCTCAGCAACTTCCCTCCTCGATTCTATGATTTTATGATCATTAAAAATGTTTGCAGGCTTATCCAGCAGACATTGTTTATTTGGACTTCCAAAAGGTTTTTGACAAAGTGATTCAACAAAGTTTCCTGAAAAAACTTAGCAGTCATGCAATAAGAGAGAGGTCCTCTTACGTATCACTAACTGGTTAAAAACAGAAAGCAGGAAGTGGGAATAAAGAGTGACTTTTCACAATGGTAGGATGTAAACAGTGGGATCCCACAAGGCTCAGTATTGAGACCAATGCTTTTTGACTTGTTCATAAAACATCTGGAATTAGTAGTGAGGCAGACAAGTTTTCTGATGACACCAAATTATTTAGGGTGGTTAAAACAAAAAGCGATTGTGAAGAGCTCCGCAAGGATGTCCCCAAACTGGAAGAATAAGTATAAAATGATACACTTTGGGGGGCGGAGGGGGAACCTCATGATCTAGCAGTGACTGACCAAGAAAGATACCTTGGTGTTGTTGTGGACAGTTCGATGACAATGTTGACCAAGTATACAGCTGCTGTGAAAAAGGCAAATTCCAGGTTAGGCATCATTAGGAAAGGAATTTAAAATGAAACTGACAATATCCTACTGCTATCTCCAGTATCAGAGGCAATATGCTTATGCCTGCCAGTTGCTGGGGAACATGAGCAGCAGGGTGTTATTGAATTCATGTCCTACTTCTGGGTTTCCCAGGGCAGCGGTTTGGCTCATGTGTGAACAGAATGCTGAAGCTTAGTCTTATCCAGCATGGCTCTTCTTATATTCTTATGCTCAAATCTGAATGCAGTGACATTTCACTCTCCATAAGAGACTTGAACCAGTTTGCAGGTGAAAAGGAATAAGATGAATAGACGTGTGGGGCCATTTAAGTGAAATGAAGTTTTATCTTTCTTAGCTGTTGTGCTATCCTAAAGAGAGGGAATGACATTTTTGTTTGTTTTGTTTTTAAAATGATCATAAAATAGAGAAGTAAAATTTCTGGAAATGTTGAGGCTATGAAAAAAACATTTTCCCAGGTGTTTTGGGGGAAATTGAAAAAATAAGTAACAGTTACTTTTTTTGGTGCTCTTTATAGATCGAACATCACTTTGTTAATTTAAGACAGCCTTCTCCAATTTGGTGTGCCCTCCAGATATTTTGGACTTCAGCTCCCATCAGCCTCAGAAAGCATGGGCAACGGTCAGGAATTCTGAGCACTGTAGTCCAAAACTACAGAGGGCACCAGACTGGGGAGGGCTGCGTTAGGGACATAAAGCAGCTTTTTTGTTCCTAAAGTTATTTTATGTATAACTTAGTTTGCTCACAAAATTATAAGTATATTATAAAACTTTTAAAAATAACTCAGTAATTTGTAATTATTGTCTGAATAAATTAGAGCTATATTAAATGACTGCTACAGCATCAGAAACAAAGGACTCTAAAGAACAAAACCCAATCTGTCAAGAATACACATTTACTGTAAAAAAAAAAAAGCACAATGGTGACTCTGCTCATATATGGGGAAACTGAGCATAAATGTCTAACTGTAAAATATACTTTAGATCAGTGATTTTAATAAGGAATGAAAGAAGTATGCCGGGAAACTTACAGAGAGGATTTTTTTTTAAAAAAAATGTCTCCATAGCTTCATTATTTCCAGATGTTTTACATCTCTATTCTTTCTATAAATGTATTCTTATTACATAGTTTCTAGAAATCCTTTTGGTGGGAGCAAAGGCTGGTTAACAAAATATAAATACGTTCTCTTAAACTCTTAAAGAAAATATTTCATCATCCAAAGCTGTTCAATTTTTTCAATTTTTCAGAAATCCCCCCCCCCCCCAAGAAATGGTCTTCAAAAAAAAAATCACAGGGGAAAATGGCTCCCCCCACCCTGAATTTTTCCAGTCTCTTTCCAGGCCTTCACATCTCTAACATAAAATAATTAAGGTCTTTCTTGTGCTTGTCATTCCTTTGCTCACAGTTGTTTACAGGTTCTTTAGATGGTGCTGTGACCTTCTAGTTTCATTTTTGTGTCTAACCAGCACTTTTGGTGAGTGTGGGGTTTTTTTAGAACAGGAAAAATGTGGCATTTAATTGTGAAATCAAAAGAAAGGGCTGTTTCTTGTATATTTACACTATTCCCCTATACTGCAGTGCCACCTAGAGGTTATATAAAACAAAAAAGGAAAGGAAATGCTCTTTGTATAGTGCTCAGATCTTAATTCTGTGACGATTAATACCCAATTAACAGCCTCATGTAGAATAGCTCTAAGATAACCAATAGGCTGTCATTACTTATTGTTTTTCTCTCTGTGTACTTTATATAGCTTTATGAAGCCTTTACTTTCCTGAAAAGTCTTGGAGCTGTAATCATGGTCCATGCTGAAAATGGTGATTTGATAGCTCAGGTGAGAGAAACATCTTTCTTTTACATTTATATTGAGATATTGATTGATAGGTCCACTGAGTTGGTTTGTCATGGAAATGTGTCCCATTATCCATTCATCTCATGTGTCACATTATCCATTCATCTCATTGCAGATTACTACTGCAGTGCACCATTTAGAAATGGTAACTAACTGTGGTGTATGAATTTACAGCATGTATGAATTTGTATCTTGTATAGGAGTCCTAGGAGTGAATTAAAATGAGTCTTAATTGGCCTTTTCAAAATTCAAGATCAAATATGTTATAATTTATTCAAGTCCAATTATCCCCTGAAATAAATAAGGGGACTTAAGAAAGCTAGCCTTTCTTTGGAAAGAACTGTGTATGCTGCACTCTATTTATGTCATGATTATATGAAAGTAGTGCTGTGACCCACTTCTCTTCGGTTCTTAGAAGCGATAGCGAGTCGGGGGGCTTCGCCTCAGTTATAGGTAGAGGAGAAGCAAGTCGAGATGCTAGCAAAGCATAGCAAAGAGAAGCGACCACAAGCGAATCAATCCACTTTTCGTGGAGTGCTCCACCTGCCATTTTGGATATTTTTCCATAGGATTGCATTGCGGAAAAGATTAGCGTATAACTTTTTTTGTTTTGAAACCCACATCCCTGAAACTTACTGTGCTTAGAGAGTGGTGGTTGGGGGTCATTTGTGGAGATGTTCAGACTTTTTCATCCTGTGGTTTGCTTGATATTAATTTGTTTAGAATGGCTAAAAGCGGGAGGGGGTAAGGTTTTTTTTGAAGGGATGATAAATAAATAAAATTTATTTATTTATTTATTACATTTCTTTACTACCCAATAGCCGAAGCTCTCTGGGCAGTTTACAAATCTATGGCATAGTTGTACATCTCTGCCTGCCTCTCTGCCCTCCTGGTGCCTGGGAGATGTATTAGATGATGGGGTTTGTGGTTCAACCCCACAAGCCTCTGGCATGCTTGCTCCCAGTGCTACAGGGGCATGCTGCCTGTCCTCCTCTGTGCCCGCACCACAGGGATGGTTTGTGCGTGTCTTGCTTTGACTCAGGGTATCCTTCCTTGTGATAAAAGGCAGCTGCATTGCGCGCTCACCCTGTTTAAGATTTCTCAGTGTGTGTGCATTTTTAAAGTGTTTCACCTGAGATGAAGATCCTTATTTAGAAAAAAATCTTTATTCCCCCAAATCATCTGTCCTATTGATTGCTATGGGCAAGTGCTTTGCAATGGATCCCAATGGTTTCTCTATGGAGAATTCTGTGCTATTATTGATTGCTAGGGGCATGCGCTTTGCAATGGATCCTTATGGGCAGGTATAGAAAGTTGTTGGAGTAAATCCCATTTCTGAAAATGGGGTGGGGGATTTTCAAATATTCCCCCAAAACCACTGGATGCTCAGAATTCCTTCCAACTGGGCATAAAGGTGGATACATGGATAAGCTCTCACGGTGCTGATTTTGAGGTTTCTAACGTTTACAGTGACGGAGATATCGAAAGGGGTGTGAACTGGGGTTAGGGGTGATGCTTAAAATGTAAAAAAATTGCTAAAAATCAGGGTATGCTTGGATTGGCTTGAAACTTTGCATGAATGTGGATCTAGATGGCATCTCTGAGAGTGCCCACTTTCAAATTTGTATCTGTAAAGATGTCAGAGTAAATCCCATTTCTGAAAATGGGGTGTAGGATTTTCAAAAATTCCCCCAAAATCAGTGGAAGCTCAGATTGACTTCCAACTGGGTATGAAGGTGGATACATGGATAAGCCCTCATAGTGCCAATTTTGAGGTTTCTAACATGAAAACTGACAGAGTTCTAGAAAGGGGTGTGTGAATGGGGGTTAGGGGGTGATGCTTAAAACAAAACAAAAAATCGCCAAAAATCAGGGCATGCTCGGATTTGCTTGAAACATGCCATGAATGTGGATCTATGTGGCATCTGTGAGGGTGCCCATGTCCGGGAAAGCTGCCAGAGGCTGACAAAGATATACGACCAACACGCTGGAAGCTAAACAGCAGTTCGGTTTTATTTACAGAACACAAGCAGATGGGGGAAGGGAAAGTCAGAGGCTTGAGTTTCACTAATAGAAAGCAAGACAACAGCCGAGGAGGCGGCTTACAGAGTAGTCAATGTCCGGTCCGAAGTCTAGGGAGTTGGCAAAGCAGGTAGTCGAGAGTCCAGTCCAGAGTCAGTGCAGCCAGCATTCAGCAAAGTCCAAACAACAGTCCAAAAGTCAGGGGCAATACCAGGCAAGCGTAGTCACAAACCAGTCTGCGGTCAACCAGGAGTCCAGAGAAGCAAGGCGGGGTCACGGGGTCCAGGAGTCAATGCTGGAATCAGGAACCAGGAGTCAGGGAGCAAGGCACAAGGTCACGAAATGCAGGAACCAAGGCTTTCGCCAGAAAGCTCAGTTAATCTCTGACAAAGCTAACGGGCTCCACAGCTGCGTATTTAAGCTGCGTCAGAGTGCTGAGTCACGGTCCTTCAGCTGTTCCTTAATTGCCTGGCGTTTTTGGTTAAGGCGACGTGATCGCCGCCTGGTTTCCTTTTCAGCCCACAGCTGACTGAAGCCAGGTTTGCTTGTTTCGTCCTCTGAACCCTGCCGATTCTCAGCGGTCTCTGCTGGCTCTGAGCCCTCTGAGCTGGCAGAGGTCCCAGCCTGCACGCTTGTGCCTGGCCTTTCCCCCTGTACCTTCGCAGGAGTTTCCGCCCGACCCGACTCCACACCTCCTGGGCTGGTGCTGGGCCCTGCTTCTTCCAACTCTTCATCTTCTGACTCTGCATCCAAGCAGGGCATGACAGCCCATTTGCAAGTTTGTCTGTAAAAATGTCGGAGTAAATCCCATTTCTGAAAATGGGGTGTAGGATTTTCAAAATTTCCCCCCAAATCAGGGCATACTCGGATTTGCTTGGAGCTTGGCATGAATGTGGATACATCGATAAACTCTCACGGTGCCAATTTTGAGGTTTGTAACATTAACAGTAAAAAAGTTATAGGAATTTGAATTTCAATGCAAGTCTATGGGGGGAAAACACGGAGCTCCGATTCAGATCCAGAGCTCCAGAGCAGAGCAGAGCTGACCATAGGCGGATCGACGTTGGGCGGAGTGGACCCGATCCAAAAATTGTGGATCGGGGGTCCATGCACAGCCTTATATGAAAGTATTGTAAAAGTGCAGAATTTTGGGGGAACAAAGTTCAACATTGGATGCGCTTCATTCGCTCGTCCTGGCTGTGCAGTGCCATGGCTCTTGTACTGCCTGCAGCTCCTGCCGCTCACCCAAGACAGGGCCAGGGCGATTGAAGGGATGGTGACTAGTGGCATTGCAGTGGATGTTCTGCACAGCATCTCATCTGGTGGCAGCTGAGGACCTGCTGGAGCAGTGGAATACTGTCCACCGGTGGGTGCTTCCTTGCGCCGACACCATCTGGGAAGAGATGCAGAATTTGGATGACTGGGATGATGACCACTTTCAAGGCATCTTCCACATGTCCCACATGACGTTTGACTAGCTGGTGGCTGAAGCGACCCCAGTTCTGCATAGAGAAACCACGAGCATGAGATGCTCTATTCCAGTTTTACATTGACTTGCCTTGACGCTGTACAAGCTGGCATTCAATGTGGGCTACCTGCCCCTTTCCATGATCTTTGGGGTGGGCAAGTTGACTGTGTGTGAAATCTTCCAGGAGTCCGTGCAGGTTCTGAATGAGTTGTACCTTGATGACTTCATCTGGATGGGGGATGAGAAGAACTTGCATGGGCTCTGTGACCAGGGCTTTCCACAGATAGTGGGGGCCCTTGACTCCATGCATGTGTGCATCTTGCCCCATCCCAGAATGATGAATACTGCAACAGCATGGCTCTGCAGGTTCTGGTGGATGCAAGGGGAAGGTTCCTGGATGTTTGCAGGAGTGTCAGGACAGAGTCCCGACACGGCCATCTTCTGGAACTCCCCGCTGGTGGACAAGGTAGCCACAGGGTGCTTCTTCTCCTCTGGTCTGGCCTCCGTGTGCAGCCATGTCATAGGCCCTCTGGTTCTGGCCAACCAGGTGTTTGCCCTTCAGCCATGGCTGATGGCGCCATACCGCTACCCACAGATGCCAGAGCAGAAGAAGTCTGCTGGACCTTGAGTCTGGTGTCATCTCAGATGTCATAGTGTGCTGCTGCATTCTGCACAACATTTGCGAGCCTCGTGGGGATGTGTTACTGGAGGACCACCCTGACCTGTCTGGCCCAGGTGATGACAGTGATGCCATCCCGGTGGATGGCAGGGGGCATTTGCTGAACCCGCACAATCTGCCTAGAGAGCGCAGAGGCAGGGCAGAGGCTGCATGGGTGTGCCAAAGGATCATGGTGTGGATCTGGGCACACTACCTCCATTTGTAAGGAGCAGAAGTGTAGTGAGCCCACGTGAAGTGGCATCACTTACTGAGTGACACGATCCCCCCAATACGCCCCTTCTTGTAGTGAGGTGCGGGAAGAAGCCCTAACCGTTGTGCCCTAGCGGGTGCCTCTGCCCACTGCCTTTGCAAGCCTTTGCGATGCCCACATAGTCATGTCCCCATTTCTGTAGCTGTTGATGAAGAAAGATTCTTTCAATCATGCTACTGCTTCCATAAGTCCTTGTGTACAAGGGAATAGGCGCCTTGGGCTGGTGATGAAAAAGTGGCGACTTGGGGTGGGCTGGCGAATGCTCAGCAGGGAAGGGGGGCTGCGGTGCCCACGGGTGCCCTTTGGCTTGGCTTTGCACGAGGCTTGGGGAAGCGTAGGCTGGCAGTGGAGAGGGTAGAGATGAGGATGGGCAGCGGGCCAGGCAGACTTGGGGGATGGCACCAGGGTGAGTGGGTGAGCAGGCGTGCAGCAATGAAGGGGCATTGGGGGTCTGAGGGAGCTTGGGACTACTGGGCGAAGTGTCGGGTAGCTAAGTTTTTCTCTGGCTAGAGAGAAGACAGCTGGAAGATTGAAGTGCGGAGACACAACCAGAGACAGACCACAGCAGACTAGAATTCTTCAATAATATTTACTGAGGTTTTAAAACTTAGGTTGATCAAAGATATATACAGCATACACGGCACGTAACATAATACTCACAGCAACAGCATATACACAGGAGAGAAGTAAGAATACATTTTAACACTGGACTTATATATACATCAGACTATCTGTACAATCAATTTAGCCACTGATTGGCAATTAAATCACTCCACAAAATGGCCAGCCAAAGTCCAAGTGATTGGCCTTGACATTTAAAAATCTTATGCAATCCTCTGCAACATTTTCTTCTGTGGGTGAGTCTAAAACTGTGGACAATGGAAATCCAATCCTGGACACGAAGTGGCTGGGGGAGGCATGACCTGAGCAAGGGGCATATTTCTTCTCTATGGGCAGTTCATAACTGGCACTTTTAAACTTACTCCATGGACAGCATAAAGACCTATTACATAAGAAATTGTGGGATACCTCGTAATAGCAGCACGAGTGCTTATGGCCACATATTGGAAGGATCTACAAGGAATCTCAATAACTAAATGGCATAATAAGATAATACTTACTCAGCCTTGACAAATGTCTTCGTAATCCAATACAGGGCAGGAGCTGCACTACTGCTTTAAAATGGTTTATAACAGTAGTGACAACTGTTGGGTCCCAAGACACGTTTGCTGCTACAGTCAAAGATGGAGAGGATGGCCCACAGCTGCCAAGAAGCCAATGGGGTGTGGGAGGCGTGGTTTGCTGTTCTGCTGATGCTGGCAGCCATGGATTTTGGGCCACAGTGGCTGCTGGGAAGTAACTGGGAGGCCTGAGGGAGGAAGTAGGGCGGAGACGTGGGAGCGCAGCCTGTCAGTCAACCGGTGCATTAGCATACATACTCGATGGGACGCTGAGCCGCACAATGGGGGCGGGGCACCATGTCCTGTGGGGAGTACCCCCCCATTAGTGCACAGTGAGTGCGCTATTTTACCCTGATTACTAATGTGTTGTCCGAACCCTGCCAATAAGTATTGTAAATAAGTAATTGTGGGGAAAATGGAGCATCATCATTCATCCTGAACAAGCTAGGTTTAGAAAAGGGCAAAGCACCACTAACCACTGTTTCACCCTTCAGTATCTTGCAAGGAAAAGCATGGTGTGCCCTTTAAAGCATCTTTATATGCAGCCTTTTTAGATTTGGCTGCTGCTTTTGATTCCATAGACAGATATAGGCAATTCTTAGCGGGGACACCCAAAAGAAAACGCTGAGGACATTTTAGTTATTATTGTTACACATTTTAATAGCTCATGTTTTCCTTCAGGTTAGTTGTCTTTGGGGTGTGTGGCAATGATAAAGTACATGGTTACAAATTGTTTACAGGCATATTTGTTTTCTCATGTTGCAACAGAGAGAGTTGGCTGTACTTTAAAGCCAGGATTTCATAAGAAGATTTTTCTTCTTCTAAGAATGTGACTAACATAGAGCACTGTAGAACAATGCAGAGTAACTGATATGAGAGTCTGCCTTCAGATAGTTTACATTCATAATGCAATAAAATACATACAGTTGTTGTAGTATTATCTTCAGGTCTTTGCAACATGGGCAGGGATGTTGCTTCTAATTAGTATTTATGTTGTATTTTTAGCTCCTGAAGACAAAAACGTGTTGAGCTAATTAAAAGAGAATTCAGTAAAGAAAAAGTTTTTATTAGCAGCAGAGCTTGCCTCTCTTGCATCTTTATTGTGGTGCTTTTCCCTTCTCCACACAGACATTACAGCAAGAGTAAGAGTAGGGATTTCAGGGATTTCAGGCTGCTTTGCTGGAGCTCTGATTGTTTGTTTGTTTTAATGTTTTAAATATCCTACTGCCTTCAAATTAGCTGTTGAAATACCTCAGATTGGAACAGATTGCAGCAGACAGTTTTAGACTTCAGCTATATCAGGCCTGCTTGTAAAGGTGGACATAAGCTACTATTTGATAAAACAAAGGAGATTCAAAGCTGCAAGGAGAGGAAAGGTAAACTCTGAAACTGCTGCTATTGCTGATACACCAAGTTTGAAGATCAGGAGAGATAGCAAGGGGAGTAAACAATCTCACCGCCTCAGACTGGGTGAAAATTGGAATCATGGTGTTTACAAGAAGGATTTATAAAGATTTGGGTCTCACCCCTTGCCCACAGTATCGTTCTCCAGAGCCGCGGAAGAGACAAATTAAAATCACTCCGTTTTTTAAACATGAGGAGGAAGGGGGAAAGTCAGGAGAACTGTTTAAGTCCATACAGGATGATTCCTCGCCAGAACTCAAAATGCTGGATTGGTCAGTAGATCTTAAAGGGGCCTTACAAGAACCCAAATCTATGATGTCTACATTAGATCTAGCATCACAGCTGGCCCTGGCTGAGATCCATGACTCCTTACTTGGAGCACAGCGGGTCGTCGAGGGAGAGGGAGAAGAAGTAATTAATGTAGAAGTTGAGGAAGAACCTGCGCAGAATCAACCATTTAATTGCGTAGCTAATATCTCAAGAAAGAATTACAACACAATCTCCTTGCAAACAGAGGATACAGGAAAGGAATTTCTTCAGATGGAAGGGCAGTTACTTATGATATCTAAAGAACTAGCCCTCATTAAAAACTTTTTGGCAGAAAGTAACAGGTTGTTAACAACTCTGACTGAATGCTTTAATTTGCAGGAGAGGAACCAGCTGGTAAAAGGTAATGATGATAGCAAAGCTCAAACAGAGTCGTCAAACAAGAAGTCATGCAATTCCAGAAAGAACCAGTCTAAAGGAGACAAAAAAGTGGCTCAAAATGGGGAGCATAAGAAACAAAAGAAAAGCAAAAACATGAAAACATCTAAAAAGCAGGAGAAAAAAGTGCGGTGTTGCCGGAGAAAGGATTTTCAGAGGTTGTTTGATTTGCTGGATGTATCTACAAAGGCCAACCCTATCAAGCCTCGACAGAAAGAGCAGGGGGAAGGGGAAAAAAGGACAAAGAGCAAAGGATCATTTAAAGCCCTTACTAAACAATGTGGTGGGGAAGCAGATCTTGCTTTGAGTAATGTGTCCAGTGATCAGGATTTGGAACTGTTGCAAGATCCCTGGGAAGACGTTCTTTGTAAGGCTCAGGTAAAGTTGGAGGATGATGTTCAAGGTATTAAGCAGGGTGTTGCTATTTTTCAGCCCGAACCAGTGCTGGTCTCAACAGTAAGAGCCAATTGGAATTTGGTGATGATCCCTTATAAGCTGGTGTTTGTGAACTATCCCAAACCTTGGGGCAATCTTGCCCAGTCAGTTCGTGTCTCACATTTTTTGCATATGGTAAACAGTGTTATGCTAGGTGCATTGCACTTTAACAATATTGTGAATACTTATATCATGATGGAATAAGAGCACATGCTGTTGTTACATTTAGTGACCGGGGCATAGCAAGTTGTATTTATAGAGCAAAAGGGGAATTTTTAGTAAGTAATTTAGTTTTAGCAAGATTTTTTGAAAATCAGGCCCCTTTGGCCCCTTTATTTGATGCTCTAGACAGGAAACCAAGTGAGAACATAATGGGAGTTAGGAATCATACTGAAAATCTTATTGATCTAAATCGGTCCTGTGACAACAATCAAGTCCTTACTCAGTGAGAGAAACAGGATAAATGAGGATTAAAGTAAATCCAGCAATGGGATCACAGCATTTTGAAAATGGAAAGTTAGGTTTAGACATTGCAGAGGAGACTGCTCTGCTGAATTCTTTTCAGGTCTTGCCAGATTTTGCACAGGAAGAGATTTTGGAAAGGTTAGAATAATTGAAAAACCATCTAAGGGAAATAAATCTAGGGAAACCAAAGCCTTATGATGGAGGAGGATTTCAAAAAGAAGAAGAGCTAAAAATAGTGGTGGATGCAGGAGATAGCAGGAAGGCTCAGATTTCAACAAGTAATTCAATAAAAATGAGCCCAGTTAATCTTTCAGGTTTGATCCAAAATAGAAATGAATGCATTGCTTCTAAACCCAAGAAAGGTGTCGACTTAAACAGCATAAACTGGCAAGCTATGAGGTTCCTGGAGGAAGGGGAGTTGGGATGTATTAATCAGCCCATTGTGTCCACACATTCTAAGACAGACATCATTCATCCTTTGAGTTCTAATGTGAGTGTATTAAGTCCCTTTATGGAGGAATTGACGTGTCTGGATACGGAGTATATTCAACTCACTAATCAATTAGAAAAGGCAGTCAAAATTAGTTGATTGGGAGAGCTAATTGATTTAGGGAGGGAGGATTCATTGACAGCTAGATTTTCATCTCATGCATATCTTAGTCCCCACAATCACACTAGCAAGCCAGTTAAATTTCTCTCATGGAATGTATCTGGCTGGAGGACTTGTCAGCAGGGAGTTGATCTGAAGGAATTCCTTTTTGACTTTGATGTAATTGCCCTCCAAGAAACTTGGCTCATAAACAATGAGAATATCCTCCCAGGTTATATTGTTTGGAATGAACCTGCTCGGAAAATGAAGAATAAGGGCAGAGCGGTTGGAGGATTAGCAATTCTTGTTAAGGAAGATTTAGGTTGGGTTGGTGAGCTGGTGTGTAATAGCTTTGCTCCCCAAAATAGTATAGTAATTAGGTTAAAAACCCCAGGTTTATCATTATTATTAGTAAATATTTGTATACCACCACTCAACTCACAGTATTATTCTCAGGATGTCTGGCTTCTTTTGGAACATTTGGTGGAGGATTTAGGTACGAGATTCCTGAATGATTTAATTATCATGTTGGGTGATTTTAATGCCAGAATTGGCTCCAATCCAACACAATCTGCTGAGCTTTGGGATCTTCACGAAGACCTCCAGGAGATCTATTACTGGTCCTCTAGAGATAAGAAAGTAAATAAAGCGGGTCGGAATTTGTTGGAGTTAACCTATAAATTAGGGGTTCAAATTTTAGGTCCCAGTGATACCGGGCTTCTTTATCCATATCCATATTTTACACATTCAGCTGGCAGTGTTATAGATTACATTTGTGTCCCTAGACAGAATGTTCATCTGTTCCCAGGAATTACGGTAACTACAAGAGAAGAGAGTGACCATCAGCCCATTTCAACTCATTTAATTTTAGAATCAGATCGTAGATTAGTGACTCAGTTAGACAAGTATGTATCAAGTAGGCTAGACATTGTAAGTGAGAAAACAATAAGATGGGAGCATGTGAATACCCAGAATCTTAAATCCTGCCTGAAATCAAATGAGGGAATAGCCCTGGGAAATCTGATATGTGCTCTGGACACAAACATTGAGTCTGTGCTGTCTGCATACCAAATAATTTCTTCACAAATTAAACCCTGGTTATTAAAAAGGGTCAGTAGAAACGGTCTGAGGAATATAAAAAGTACTTGGTTTGATGCAGATTGTAAAGATTCAAGGAATAGAGTGAGAAAACAAATGAGGATTGCTCGTGATTCCTTGGACAATGAAGCACATGTACTTATGCTTAAGCTTAGGCGAAATTATAAGAAATTACTCATAGATAAGAAAATTAATTATTATGCAAAAAGTTGGTCAGAGTTGGAACAGGCGGCCAGAAACAAAAATTCAGCAAGTTTTTGGCATATGGTATCTGCCAGATTTGGAAAAGACAATTATAGTGTAGAGATTCCTGTATCTGCTAAAGTATGGGAAGACTTTTATTTTGAACTATTTAGGGATAAGGCAAATGGGGAAGGAATAAATGTTGCAGAAGATATTGATGCCCTTCCCAAATGGTCTCCAATTTTAAAACAAGAAATAAAGCCTCTCATTCTCATGTTAAAGAATAATAAGGCCCCTGGAGAAGATTTTTTGCCGCCAGAACTTTTCAAAGACAATGTTGACTGGTGGGCTTCTGTTCTTGCAGGCCTCTACACTCATATAAGTAATACTGGTCGTATACCTAATGGATGGAAACTTAGCATAATAATTCCCTTATTTAAAAAAGGTGATCGCAGAGACCCCAGCAACTATAGACCTATCAGTTTAATAGATATCCCTGCAAAAATCTATGCTAGATTCTTATACCAAAAATTAGAGGAGTGGGCGGAACAAAATGCCATTTTGGTAGAAGAGCAGGCAGGTTTTAGGCAGGGAAGGTCTGTTATTGATCATTGTTTCACATTATCTCATTTGATATCTAAATATACCTCAAAGGGTGGACAGCTCTTCACAGCATTCATCGATTTAACTGCTGCCTTTGATTCAATTAATAGAAATCTTCTCTGGGATAAGTTGGCTAAAACAAACATTGATCAGAGACTCCTTTTTCTTATAAAGATCCTTTATACAGATACCCGTTTAAAGGTTAGAACCGGGGTAAACCAAGCTTTAACAAACGACATTCCCACAAGTAAAGGAGTTCGTCAGGGTTGTATTCTTGCGCCATTCCGCTTTAATTTCCATGTTAACGATGTAGTTTCCACACTACACAGCCAAGAGCTTCATATGCCAAGGATACTGGATAAATCGTTGAATATCCTCCTTTATGCGGATGACATGATTTTGTTTTCTACCACACAGGTTGGTTTGCGGAGGCTTCTGAGAAAATTTAGTTCATATTGCAGGAAAAATGATTTAACGATTAATAGTAAGAAATCAAAAGTGCTAGTCTTTGGAAAGAAAAAGACGCGATATAAGTGGGTTTTGGATTCAAATGAAATTGACCAGGTGGATTCATTTATCTATCTTGGCTTAGATTTTACTTCCACAGGTTCTTCTTCGTGGTCTCTGTGCATCACATTATGGGCTCTGCGCTTGCGCTGAGCTGAGCTTCGGAAAGGAGCTGAGTAAAAAACCGTTTAAAAGGCGGGAACCCCTCCCCCACCGTCCAGCACGCATGCTCCTGCCCGCTCCCGCCTTCCCCTCAGTTCCTTTGCGACTGCTTACCTGCTAGCTTCGTCGGAAGGATCCTCCTCGTAAATTCTAACAAACTCTTATAGCTGAGCTTTTTCTCCATGTTTTTTCTTCTCAAACCTCTTTTCCTTCTTACTTCTTATATTCTTCTCCCTAAAAAAAAAAAAAAAAAACCTTTATTCTTGCCTTTTTTCTTAACTATATACGTCTTCCTCTATACCTCTTCTTCCTCTTAAAACTATTCTCTACCTTGTATGGCCCTCAGGGCCGCATTTAGAAAGTGTGCCCGCTGCGGCACAAAACTTCCTGCAGCAGATGGCCACTCCCTTTGTGTCCTCTGCCTAGGAAAAGCCCATGTGGTAGAGACCTGCCACCACTGCCAGGCTTTCTCCAAACAAACCAGACGCCACAGATCCGATCGCCTAAAAGCTGAACTGTGGAAAAGAACGCTTCTCTCCGTAGACACGCCTAACCCTACGGGTTCACAAATGGCGACATCCCCCGTATCGATACCGAAAGCTTCGACATCATCAGCTCCCTCGGTATCTACGGCGCATAACGAGCCATCGCGCTCTATTACCATATCGACCATGAAGAAGCTCACTAAAAAGGCAAAAAAGCCAAGGTCGTCCCCCGACGCCCAGCCTAAAAAGAAAAAGAAGTGTCCACTCCAAACGCGGGGGCTGTCGACAGCACAACACCCGCCACCAACTAGAGAGCGTTCAAACCCGCCTGATTGCCCGGTCACTGAACTTCTCTCGACACCATCGGAGGGGGAGATCAGAGAATCCTCGTCACCACAAAGGCCACTCCCTCCTCCTCCTCCTCCCAGGAGGACTTCGAGCGCTTTGTCACTAGTCAGACCTCCTTCAGCCAGTCAAGGGGCTCCACAGCTTTCTCCTCGACGCCCCTCTCCAAACCAAGAGCGTTCCGAGCAGTCAATCACAACCGCACTGCAGCCCTCTTCTAAAGTTTACCGTCGACACCAGCACTCTCCGAGATCGACTTCCAGATACCACTCTTCCCCATACAGAGAGCATTATCCGAGGGGATACTACGACAACTACAGAGGACGATCTCGATCACCGCCACAGGACTGGGACAGATACTCGGACTACCACTATCCAGGGGATTACCCTTACTATGACAGGGACCCTTATTTCGATCCCTACCCACATAGGAGTCGACCTCGTCTCCCGTCTTCGCAAAATATATCTGTACCACCGGTACCGCCTCGATCTCTATCTCTGCCACCTCAGCCTCAGGAAGATACATACCACGTACTACAACCTGACCAGGCTTCCCAAGAAGGTTTTCAATCTGACTCTTCTTCCTCAAATCTCCAGCCATCGCTGCCTTCTCCTGGTGATGAAGTCGGCCCTTCACCATCAGAGGACATGGGCTCATTTTCGGAACAAGTCCTTTACATGGTCACTGCTCTAGGCGTTGACGCCCAGCAACATCAAGAACAGATCCACGATCCGTTCTTCGATAACATGTACACAGAAGCTTCGACGCCAACTGAGATCCCGTTCTCTCCTATCTTGCTACAAACGTTAAAACAGACTTGGGAATCACCCTCGCTCATCTCGCCCACATCACGCAGGCTCGAATCCATGTATCGAGTTCAGTCTAAAGACGTTGAGTTCTTGTTTTCACACCCCAAGCCCAACTCAATAATCGTAGAGTCCTCGCATTCTAGGTCACAGAAAGCACACTTCTCTCCAGTTGATAAAGAGGGTTGCAGATTGGACTTTATGGGTCGTCGTGCTTACTCCGCGTCAGCTTTAGGCCTTCGAGTAACTAATTACCAGGCACTGATGGCGCGTTACCAGGCTTTTCTCTGGGACAAAATGGGCTCCCTGTGCGACTATCTGCCAGACAACCAGAGAGAGTTAGCAAGAGCTTTTCAAGCCCAAGCGTCCAGACTTTCTAAACTCCAGACCAACTCGACCCGACACCAAGCCGACTGTTACTCGAAACTCATGACAAACGCAGTAGCTCTCCGGCGTCACGCCTGGCTTAGATCCGCTGGTCTCACGCCAGAAGCCAGGTCACGAATCGAGAGCCTTCCCTTCGACGGGGATGGTCTTTTCAACTCGAAGACCGATGAACAGATGGACAACGTCCAAAAGGCAAGAACAACTGCCAAAAAGATGGGCATCGGTCCACAGCAGCAGCAGCAACAGCAATCTCAGAAATCCCGTCGCTGGCCACGCCAATATCAACCATATTCGCAAAGGCAGACTTTCGACAAGACACCGAGATTCCAGCCTTCTCAAACCTTCCAGAGAAAGACGACTACCCCTCAGAACAAATTTAGATTTCAAAAGAGAGGGGACAATTTCTCTAAACGTCGTTTTTGACGCCACGCCACATCCTCGATCCCACCTTTTTCGGGACTGCCTCGCCCCATTCTTTCACGCATGGGAAAACATTACTACAGACTCCTGGGTATTGGACATCGTCCTTACGGGATACAGGATAGACTTCCAGACTCTCCCTCCCCTCGGCACTGTAAAGTATACAACACCGTCAGAAGTACTACTTCAAGAAACTTTAACACTTCTGCACAAGGGAGCTATCGAAAAAAATCCCCAAACAGCTCGCAACTGCAGGTTTTTTCTCCCGGTATTTCACAGTTCCGAAGCGGGACGGGGGTCTCAGACCTATATTGGACTTAAGGGACGTAAATTCCTTTATACGCTCCCAAAAATTCAAAATGACAACTTTGGGTACAACTCTGCAATTTTTGAGAAAAAATGCCTGGTTCGCCGTCGTCGATCTCAAAGACGCGTACTTTCATATTTCTATCCACGAATCATGCCGTCACTTTCTACGCTTCGCCATAGGCACGGACATCTACCAGTTTTGCGTACTACCCTTTGGCCTCACATCGGCCCCAAGAGTGTTCACCAAATGTATGGCAGTCGTCTGCGCCCATCTCCGCCTACTAGGTGTCGAGGTTTATCCATACCTAGACGACTGGCTCCTGGTATCAGACTCCAAACAACATCTCCAGAATCACATATCGACCACCATCTCCCTGCTCAACGACCTCAGACTATGTATAAACCACGAAAAGTCTGTTCTCCAACCAACTCAATCAATAACCTTCATTGGAGCCCGTCTCGACTCCATACCGGCAAGAGCCTACTTACCACTCGAACGATCCCGTATACTAACGAAGAAAGCCCGAGTCATGATGTCAACCACTCGAACATCAGTACACTCCATCCAATGCCTACTAGGATACATGGCATTGACCGTCTTCATTGTCGAATGGGCCAGGTTCAGAATGCAACTGTGGTTCCTGCGACACTTCGACAAGTCACACAACCCCAGACTACATTTCCTCAGCCTTCCGAAACATGTAGCGCACTCTATCCAGTGGTGGACGATACCCCGGCATCTCCTTCACGGTGTTCCATTTCATCAAACACCGCCGTCGCGGGTCCTAACCACAGGCTGAGGAGCCCACTGCGGCCCGCTCCAGATCCAAGATCGATGGTCGCGATTGGAGGCGAAAAACCACATAAACTTTTTAGAACTCGAAGCAGTAAGGAAAGCTCTGCTGGCATTCGAACCGGAACTTTCCAATCGATACGTCCAAGTCCTCACGGACAACACTACCGTCCTTTCTCCTATGTGGTTCTAAATATTTTGTGACCCAGAGGGTTGCTCTATTCGCTCTTAAAGCAGCCAGTATAAGGAAAAAAATTAGAAAAAATGGATTAATTAATAAGTTTTTATCAAATGTTGTAATATATGTGGGGTCTTATTAACTGTTAGTCATATATAATGTATTAATTACGAACTGTATATTGTTTTAAAATTTTAAATCATAAATTTTAAGTAATGTCTGTTTGTTTTTAATGATATGTGATTTTTTGAAATGGTCAGAAGACTTATTCAATAAAGGTATTCATTCATTCATTCATTCAGGTATTTTTACTGACCCTATTACAATTAACCAAGGAGCAAACAGGATTGTCTTTTGGCTGCTTTTCTTTTGAACTGTTACATAAACAATTTCTCTCCCTCAGTTGGTAGCTGCAAGATTTTTATTCTTCTATTCACCAGTGACATGGTGTTTGTATCCTTAACCTGGGCCAAGCATATTATAACACTTTGAAAATGGTTTGAAAACTGTATATGGAGTGTGTCTTGGGACCCAACTTGTCACTACTGTTATAAACCATTTTAAAGCAGTAGTGCAGCTCCTGCCCTGTATTGGATTACGAAGACATTTGTCAAGGCTGAGTGAGTATTATCTTGAAGAAAAACTACAAATAAATTATTATAAAACTAAAGTTACGGTTTTTGGAAAGCGACCTCATCAATGCTGATGGCTATCAGCTAGAGCAATGTAAAAAATTTAAATATCTTGGGGTACTTTTTATGGATACATTCTCTTGGAATGCTCAGGAAGGTTCTGTTAGAACTATGGGCCTATGTACACTGAGGCCACAGCTAGACCTAAGGTTTATCCTGGGATCATCCAGGATTCACCCCCGCCTGAGCACTGGATCCCCTGTGTGTCACCTAGATGAACAGGTTTGACCCCTGGATGATCCAGGGATAAACCTTAGGTCTAGCTATGGCCTGGCTGCCATTTTAAGTTCTATTATATTATTATTATTTATTTATTTATATAGCACCATCAATGTACATTGTACAATATGAAGGCAGGGTTGGGTTGGGTTCTGATTTAACCAGCTGCCAACATCTTATATGGCATTTTAGTATGGGCTAGGAGAATTTTCAGGTTGCCGAATTAGAAACAATTCTTTCAGAAAATATTTGCATTACCTTCCGGTACCCCAGGAGAATTGGTCCATCCAGAAGTTGATTTCCCCTTATTACAGCTTGAGTACACTGTGGTATCCTTAATTGCTTGAGTAAATTGGAAAAATAATCCGATAACTTTTTATCTAAGTTATGTTTTATTAGCCACCAGACTTGCTTGCCATGGGTCTCTAGATTTAATTATCTTTTCCTATCTTATTTCATTGCTAAGGACGTCTTTGTTTCACTTTCTAAAAGAGATCTGGAGAAACAGATTTTTGATCAAAACATGATGTTGGATCAACAGGCTATTTTATCTTCCAAATTTTGGGTTTTTATGGACTTTATAAATGTATCCATTTAAGAGCCTCCTACATGGTAGTTCTGACCTTTCCCAGAATTAGAGAAGCATTTACAGCTTTATGAATTCAAACCATACCGATAGCAGTCGAAATTAATCCCCAGAAATTGAAGATCTAATAAACTATGAGTGTTGTCCTTTATATGCATTACCACATTCAAAATTTCTTGGGGATATTATATCTGAGAATATAAAATACCAGAATGTATTTTAATAATTACCTTTTACAATGTGTTTTATATTTACTGTTGTTCCCCCTCTCAATCAAAATTGAGAGATGGGTAAGAAATTATTATTATTATTATTATTATTATTATTATTATTATTATTATTATTATTATTATCAGATAAAGTTCATTGTTATTATGATAATATGACAGGAGGCAGGGGCTGTGGCTGAGAAAGTGTGTGTTACACAAATCCTGCAAAGTAGCCCAGTGTTGTTATTCCCATTTTGCAGCAGCATCTGCCCAACACTGGATCAGAGATTTTTTTAAATGACTTACGAGGCATGCGCACAAACGCAAACATGCAGTAACACATGGGGGGGGGTTAGGAACTCTGTCGAATAGGTGCTCCTGTGCAGAGATAGGTTTGTATGTATTTAAAAAACACACCTGCACACACACTTGGTAGTAAAACATGCTGATATCCATCCAAAGGTAGACAGGTCCACTACCACACACCCTGATAACCATGCACATGTCCCTCACAGCTGAATGGCTGTTCACTGAGCCCAGAACGCGCAACATACAGCAACGACCTTACAAAGGGAGGGCACACCACAAACATCCTTCGAAATGGAAGCAAGAGAGCTAGAAAAACTGGGACAGAAGCAGTCAGGTACATTCCAGGAAAACTGAGAGGCGGAGCTGAGATCACCGCAGGAGCAGGAGAATGTCATGTGCCCTGTGCCATGCAGCTCCAAAGAAGTTAATGTTTTCTCATGTGTTTTAGAAATAAAGAAATCTCTCATGAAGGTACTTGAAACTATTGTGCATTGTCTGTAGAGTAGATCACCACCACCCCACCAATATTACCCATATCCTGCAACTGTATAAAAGCCTTTATCGTAATGGCCCATTACAGGAGTGAAGGGAGTCATACAAAGAACTGAGAGTTTCAACTGTGTATGGGAAGACATTGTCTGGACACCAGGTCCACCCATTGAGAAACAACAGAGGGGAGACCTAGTATGCACATTTCTCAGAGGCTAGATCTACCTATCTTTCTGGACTGGTGCCCTGGCCTTATTGCTTACCAAATCTACCAGAAATGTTAGACCTGTTTTCTGATGCTAGACCTGTTATGTTAGACCTGTATCAAAACTTTTTTAAAAATCTGTACCCATACACAAAATGTACAGTTCAAGGGAAAATGTGCAGTTACAAAGTAACATTGCTGTAGTTCAAAATTCAAGCCATGCAGAAGTTGTATCGCTAGCAGATGTAAAAAGTGGCTGATTACTTTTCACATTGTTAAGTGCAGACTCCTCTAGAACTTTAAACACTGATCAAGTATTCTCATTTCTTCTCCCACTGTTGAAGACACTCTCCACAGACGCCACTGCTACTTCTTAGAGCTGCCTTCCCCAATGCAATGACCTTCAGAAGTTTTGGACATCAACTCCAATCAGCTTTAGCCAGTATGGCCAATGTTCCAGAATGCTGGAGTTGTAGTCTGAAACATCTGGAGGGCACTAGGTTGGGGTTCATGAGGATTCTTGAATCTAACACTCTTCTGCATTAGTGCTGTTCAGTTCCCAGGATGTTCTACTATTCCATGTAGGCTTCTAAATCTCATGGAATGTGATGCTAAGCAACAAAGAGCACACACAAGGAAAGTGCATAGACGTGTTGCAGCAGTGCGTGCTTTGCACACAAATTATAACCATAAACTGCTGTGCAGCTTCCCCTCCATCCCTGGAAAAATTCCAGCTGATGCCCATGGATGGGAAGCTACTGAGACTCATCAAACCAACTGTGTCAAAATTTCCAATTATTACATTTTTGGCATTTCATGGGGAGTAGTGAGAACTCTGGTAAAAGAGGCTGGGAGAGATTGGAATTTTAGAGAATTTTCTCCTTGGGGAGGGGAAAAAGGGTTTCTACATACTCTTTTAAGTATAAGAAGTTTTGAGGGGGGTTCTTTATTTAAAAAACACCCCCCCACACACACTTCCTGAATGCCTATGGGAGAGGGTGAGGTCACATGGTCTCCAATAGGCATTCATGAAGAACTGCTGTGCTCCTCCAAGTGCTGAGGTGGGTGGGTGTTTTTTAAAAGGAAGAAAGAAGACCCCTAAACAATTGGTTACACTTTTAAAGGGTATGTGGAAATGCTGACCACCTCCCCAAGGAGAAAATTCTCCCCCTCCTTGCGAAAGAGGCAGAAAAAATGCCTTTTTTTTTTTGCAAGGAGAGAAAAAGTTCCTGAAAATAGGGGCCAGAATTCAGCACAGCACTCCAGCTGACTACTGTCCAAATGATGCAGCCAGAAGGAAGTTAAATGAATCGCCAAAGACTACGAGACTTAGGCCACAGCTAGACCTAAGGTTATCCTGGGATCATCCAGGTTTCACCCCTGCCTGAGCACTATCCCCTGTGTGTCACCTAGATAAACAGGTTTGACCCCTGGATGATCCAGGGATAAACCTTAGGTCTAGCTATGGCCTTAGATTAGAAAGTGAAGAAATTGGGGGCACCACTGGTGTTTTCAGTAGTCCTTCCTATTGAAGGTCCGGGCACTGGTAAGGAAAGAAGGATACTGATAGCGAACAGCTGGATATGCAGATAATATTGAGAAAGTTTTGGTTTCATGGACAATGGCCTTCAATACCAATCTGACAGACTCCTGATGGGGTGCATGTCACATTGACAGAGACTGGGAAGAAAGCTTTTGGCAGGAGCCTCGCAAACCTTGATGGCTTTATAGGCCCCTTCCAACTCAGATTCTATGATCTGTTAAAGAAGGTTTTAAACTAATTCATGGGAAGTGGGGTGGCAAAAGCCCAGAGCTAACTACTGAACCAAGTATTACAAAAAAAAAAAAAAAGAGGAGAAAAGACAGACAGTGGAGATAGATCCCAGTAATTTGCAGGGAAACACAGCAGGGAAACTTGGAAGGTGCAACATTTATTTATTTATTTATTTATTACATTTTTATACCACCCAATAGCTGAAGCTCTCTGGGCGGTTCACATCATCCATGGCCTCTGATGTCTATATACAAACAAGCAAAATGAATTTGAAATCCTAATACTCGGTGGGATAAGATTCATGATTGGAATATAGCCATGAAGGATTTCAATAAACTCAGAACTGTGATAAGTAAGGTCCCATGGCAAGGGAGCCTAATGAGAAAAGGAGTGCAAGATGGGTGGGACTATTTAAAAAGGAAATCTTAAAGGCACAATTACAAACAATTCCAACAAGGAAAAAAGATAGAAGACAACAGAAGAAACCAATGTAGTTCCACAAAAAGCTTAGAGATCACCTGAAAACAAAAAAGGATACCTATAGGAAGTGGAAGGAAGGCCAGGCTACAAAAGAAGAGTACAGACAGGTAGCACAGAAGTGCTGAAATGGCACCAGGAAGGCTAAAGCTGAGAATGAGCTGAGGTTAGTGAGGGATGCTAAAAGCAATAAGGCTTTCTTCAGATACATGAGTAGTAAAAGACAGAGGAAAGAAATGGTGGTTCAACTGCTTATTGATGATGGAAAATTGATAACAAATGACAAAGAAAAGGCTGAAGTGCTCAATTCCTACTTTGGCTCAGTCATATCCCAAAAGCAGGTCCGTGACCCCACTGGAAAAAGTGAAGCAGAAGTTGAGGGAGCAGGATTGCAGTTTGAGATTGATAAACAAATTGCCAAGAAACACCTAATTTCTTTGAACGAGTTCAAATCCCCAGGGCCCAATGAACTGCATCCTAGAGTAATGAAGGAGCTAGTTATCTTCAAAAAGGGCAAAAAGGAAGAACCTGCAAACCAAGGGTGACCAGATGCACCGGGAAAACCCGGAGACCTCCGGAGAAATGGAGGTCACCAGGGCAACCAGGACTGGCCCCCAATTCACTGGGGGAAAGGGCTAGGAGATGCCATCCTGGAAATCCCAGGACGTGTCTTCCAGTCCCCACCCCCAGCGTCGATCTAGCACAGCAGAAGGCTAGATTGGCACTGGGGGCAGGGACTGGAAGACACATCCCGGGACTTCTGGGATGGCATCTCCCAGCCCCCGCCTCCCCCCAGGGCCAATCTAGCCATTCTGCTGCACTGGTGCAATTGCTGAGGGGTAGGGGACGCGTTCTGTCCTCCAGCTCCCCCCCCCCCCCGCACCAAACGCCAGCGGAGGAGGAGGAGGAGAAGGAGAAGGAGAAGAAGAAGAAGAAGAAGAAGCAGCAGCAAGCAGGAGGAGGAGGAGGAGCAAGTAGGAGGTAAGACTGAGGTGTGTGTGTGTGTATGTGTGTGTGTGTGAGAGAGAGAGCGAATGGGTGAATGGATGTGTGCTTGCGTGTGGTTTGGAGTATGTGACCCTAAGTGTGTGTGTGTGTGTGTGTGTGCACGCGCGTGCTGGCAGTGTGTGAGTGTATTCATGTCTGAATGGGATGCCTGGTTGTTTTACTATGGAATGGGATGCCTGGTTGTTTTACTATGGATGCATGTGTATGTTTGCAGTGTGTGGGGGGACTGTAGTTTTCTGTGAGTTGGGATGATTTGGAGGTGACATTCCTATTAAATAATGCATTTGAGACCCATAGACCTTTCTTTCCAATTTGCTTGATAATAATTGGCATGACATATATTTTATAACAGTGGCAGATAATTGTTCATCCTTCTTAAAAAAACTTTAAAAAAATTAACAGGATTGACATTATTATTATTATTATCATCATCATCATCATTATCATCTAGCTCTCTTTTCTTGCTTGTGGTGTTTTTTCTCGATGAACATGATGGGCTTTACTGATTCAGAAATTTCTTGACTATTGAACATGTTTTAAGTATGACTGTTTTCTGGATGTTGGCATGCATGTATTTTGGTAGGCCTAATTTCTGAAGGGTTTCTGTAGAAAAAAATGATGTGATGCTGATGGCTGATGTGACTAAAAGCATAATTGTAACTTTTTCCTATTGCCATAGTTCTTTAACTTCCATAGCCAGTGGTGTATATTTTTCTCTCTTGTCCTCTTCCTTTTCTGCAACGTTTTTGTCAGTAGGTATTGCTATGTCAATTGGGTAGGTGTGTTTTTCTTGGTTGTTTTTGACTGTTATGTCTGATTGAAATTGAAACAAGCTAAGAGGTGCTAGCCTTTAGTCCATTTTGTTCCATGGCTAATGTTTGCAGGGTAATAGAAGTTTCTGAATGTTTGGTTGCTGGTTTATTGTACTAGATTTTTCTATACTTGTCAACTGCTTCATTTGTTCAGTGGTTACAGTATGCTGAATGTGTGAGTAAGGATATGAGAAAGGTGATGGGGAAAGAGTGTTAAATGTTAGGAAAGGTGAAACTATGGTCATCCAGTAAAGAACTTGCAGTCAGAAAAGACATTTGAGGGAAGGGGAGACTATGTCCGTAGCTAGACCTAAGGTTTATCCCAGGATCATCCTGGGTTAATCCCTGCCTGAGCACTGGATGCCCTGTGTGGCACTTAGATGAACAGGTTTGATCCCAGGACAATCCTTGGATAAACCTTAGGTCTAGCTACAGCCTATATCACACAGAGTATAGCAAAATCTTCAAAGTGCTTTTCAACATTTTTATTAATGATTTGGACGAGGAGGTGCAGGGAACGCTTATCAAATTTACAGATGACACAAAATTGGGTGCGATAGCTAATACCCTGGAAGACAGAAACAAACTCCAAAGTGATCTTGATAGGCTGGAGTGCTGGACTGAAAACAACAGAATGAACTTTAATAGGGATAAATGCCAAGTTCTACATCTAGGAAATAGAAACCAAATGCACAGTTACAAGATGGGGGATACTTGGCTCAGCAATAATACAAATGAGAAGGAACTTGGAATTGTTGTAGAACCCAAGCCGAATATGAGCCAACAGTATGATGTTGCTGCAAAAAAAGGAAATGCTATTTTGGGCTGCAATAATAGAAGTATACCTTCCAAATCGCATGAGGTATTGGTTCCTCTCTATTCAGCCCTAGTTAGGCCTCATCTTGAGTATTGCGTCCAGTTCTGGGCACCACACTTCAAGAAGGATGCAGACAGGCTGGAGCGTGTTCAGAGGAGGGCAACCAGGATGATCAGGGGTCTGGAAACAAAGCCCTATGAAGAGAGACTGAAAGAACTGGGCATGTTTAGCCTGGAGAAGAGAAGATTTTGAGGAGACATGATAGCACTCTTCAAATACTTGAAAGGTTGTCACACAGAGGAGGGCCAGGATCTCTTCTCGATCCTCCCAGAGTGCAGGACACGGAATAACGGTCTCAAGTTACAGGAAGCCAGATTCCAGCTGGACATCAGGAAAAACGTCCTGACTGTTAGAGCAGTGCGATGGTGGAATCAGTTACCTAGGGAGGTTGTGGGCTCTCCCGCACTAGAGGCATTCAAGAGGCAACTGGACAACCATCTGTCAGGTATGCTTTAGAGTGGATTCCTGCACTGAGCGGGGGGTTGGACTCGATGGCCTTATAAGCCCCTTCCAACTCTACTATTCTATGATTCTATGAAAAGGATCCTAGATTGATCCTAGATTGTGGTTTGTCTTTGGCATTGGCATGTACTGAACCACAAGTAACAACTGGATAGAAGGCATTTATATTGCTTTTTATCAATAAGAAAGACAATGTCACACTTATGCACACACACACATACACACCACATACCCTATGGAAAAACAGGAAAGGAGTTCAAGAACATACATTACCAACACAGCTTTCAACTAGAGGGTACCTCTTGCTTGGAGCAAACCCAACAAAGTATGTTCCCTTTACTTTTATAAGTAAAGTAATCACATTACTTTACTTATAAAAGTAAAGAGACCACATTTCGCCAGTCCTTTTCCAGCTTCATTAGCTGCCAGTCCAGGTCCGGGCCCGATTCAAAGTGCTGGTATTGACATTTAAAGCCCTAAACGGTTTGGGGCCAGGTTATTTGAAGGAACGCCTCCTCCCATATGTACCTGCCTGGACCTTAAGATCATCTACAGGAGCCCTTCTCCGTGAGCCCCTGCCAAAGGAAGTGAGGCAGGTGGCTACTAGAAGGAGGGCTTTCTCTACTGTGGCAGCCCGGTTGTGGAATGAGCTCCCCAGAGAGGTCCGCCCGGCGCCTACACTGTACTGCTTTCGTCGCCAGCTAAAGACCTTTTTATTCTCTCAATATTTTATCACTTAATTTTAACTTAAATTTAAATCTTACTGTTTTAACTCTGTATTTTAATCTTATATCAATTTTGCTGTGTGGTTTTATCCTGGTTGTGCTTTTTGTACTGTATTTTGTAATTGTGCTTTTAACCTGTTGGTTGTTTTATTGTGGTTTTAATTTTTGTGAACTGCCCAGAGAGCTTTGGCTATTGGGCGGTATAAAAATGTAATAAATAAATAAATAAATAAATAATACACTTCAAGATGATATGTTATACATTTGTTTATTTGTACTTTGATTGGCTACTGTATTCTTAATATGTAATGGCATCTCTATAGTTCTATAGGAGTTTCCCAACTTGTTCTCTGTGGTTTTGACCTGTCTGGAGTATGAACCTTATTGAGAAAGACATTTTCTCTTAATGTTCCCTTTTCCCCAGGCCAAGCTGCCTGACAGTAATAGGTCAAAAGCAAACTTTGGTTCAGACAGCCATTTTAGCTATGCCTCTTTTATATGCTTGATATGACCATCTCCTTAAAATTGCCTACACTTCCAGCCTGTGATTCAGGGGCATGGAGAAGAAGTGGGAAAACTTGAGTGCAGCAATTTAATGTTAACTGTCATAAGAACAATGGGTTGCAAATTGAGTATCTTTAAAGTGCATATACAGATGTCTCTACAGATGAGTATGTTACAACAGGTGGGAAACTCATTAGACTCAATCCCTATGAACAGTCAATCCAGGTTTGTCAGGCCATTTGCCTTTTGGAACAAGTCTGTTAAACAGGACTTCATAGATGTTGGAGATCATAGAATCATAGAATAGCAGAGTTGGAAGGGACCTACAAGGCCATCGAGTACAACCCCCTGCTCAATGCCTTCCTTTCATCACCAAGGTATAATTGTCTCTGAAAGATCTGTGTGGCAAATAATTGGTATGAGACAAGTGCCACCTTCCCTTTTGCCTGAGACTCTTCTACCAAGGACATTTGCAATGGTGGAGCAGTTGGAAGGGGAGGTATGGAAACACCTTAATAATTATGTCAGGCAGCTAACACATAGCAACATGTACTAATGATCATTTTGTGCATTTTAGTGGTGGCAGTGAAAGACCACAACAGGCCTCTGTATTTGGCCAGCATGATTAAATGAAGCATATAAAATTGACTCTTGATATATCAGCTGATTCCGCTTAACCTATTGGGAATTGTCATGCCTCTGTTATCTTTTCAGGAACAGAAACGTATGCTGGAGATGGGAATCACTGGACCTGAGGGGCATGCCTTGAGCAGACCTGAAGAGGTGAAGGCTGCATTCAGTTCAAGTGCTCTAGCAGCTATGGTCTGGGTTTTGGTTTTTGTTTCTTACCATTGCATAAAATAAAGGTGTAGTTTACAGCTCTATTGAATAAGCTCATAAAAAGATTTGGAAAGGAATTAATTTTAGGGTTCAGAATACAGGGTTTACTAGATATAGTTTGGGATGCGTTTCATGGATAAATACAGAGGACAAGGCAGGTTCTCATCAAATATTCTTATTTTCTGTTGTTTTGCTTATTTGCACTTACACCTTTAATTATAAACTAAACATTTTTGTTATTACTCGAAGACGCATCATTTGAAAATACAGGGAAGTGGAGAGGTACAAGTACAAGAATTTAAGTCTCAAGTATACAACCTCTTCAGCCGCAAGGGGGCACATGCATGCAAGTTTACAACAACCAAATTTGTGTTCTTGTTTCAGCTTGAAGCAGAAGCTGTTTTCCGGGCTATCACCATAGCTAGTCGGATCAACTGTCCAGTGTATATCACCAAGGTCATGAGTAAGAGTGCAGCTGATATCATTTCGCTGGCTAGAAAGAAAGGTACAGAAGGCAGTATTTCAAAGCATGTCTTCTGGCTGCAGAAAGTTGACTGCCAAAACTTGACTCTGGTTTCTTCTGGCAACAGAATGGCAGGGTTAGGCTCTGCTGACTTACTTCAGTAGTCATCCCTAAAACCAGGGGTGGGGAACCTCTTTCAGCCTGAGGGTCAAATAAATTCAATGTTGGAGAAGCTCTTGGGGGCTGCATTGCACTGGGGGGCAGGACTGAAGGTGGAGAGAGTGGGACAAAAGGAAAGACACACACCCACACACCCAAAAAAACCCACACCGCATATTGAAGCTTAAAGCTCTCATTGCCAGTAATTCAGCCTTAGGAGAGGCATTTCAATCTTTTAGAAAGGGGGAAAAACAGCACAAACAAATTATGCTTGGGGGAAAGGGGATGGCAATAGGGGAAGGTGGCAGTATTGGGACTGAAAGGGGCTAGATTGGGACCCTGGGTCAGAGGTCCCCCTCTCCTGCTTTAAATGGACACACAGCAGATGGATTATCTCATCACAGTACAAACGTAATGATCTTTGTCCACACCTTCATCTACCCAATGTTAAATGTACACCAAATAACACTACTTCTTGAGAAAGTAGGCTAGAAAGAACAAATTCTTCTACAATGAAATCCAAGTTGCAGCACAAAACCCTGGTTCACACAAGCATATAAATTACTTGTTTTCACACAGTTTGAGGTCTTGTGGCTAAGAATGATCTGACTCCACTGAATGAAAAGCAAGACCTGTTTGTAATATTTGATTAATGATGGCTCATTCATACATATTGCAGTCATCAAGTGATGAATATTTATGGAAAGGCGAGTCATGGGCAGGATAAATCCCAGTTGTTACTGCTAATCTATCAATCAGAGATAACAACAGGCATTCCTCTCCCCACTAACTTTGTCCACCCCACATCCTTCCCACTGAGGGAAGGCATAGAGCAGGTGAAGCTGTCTCAACTGAGGTGCAGGGGGGGCTGGCGTCAGTGAGTATGGGCTTTCCCCAAGTGGGGAAAACCAGCAGTGCACTGAAGCGAGGCCCATGGATGAAGTGCAGTGTGGAGGAGCCCTCTTGTACCCTGTGCCTCAGCTGAGTTAGCTCGACGGTGTGTGGGGTCTTTCTAAGCAGGGGAAATCTTGGGCTCAGCAAAGCTGAGGAATAAATAACACCAGGTGTCTTGGGCGTGCACCCTGACATCATTAGCATCGTTTGAGGGCAAATCATTCTGTTCCTTGGATCCCACTATGTCAGTCCTCCAGAAGCTGTATGGAGGTTACTTTCCTCCAACAAAACTGAGAACTTTTGGCACTTGCTTCTTCACACCTGTCGCTGCTGATCAACATTCACTTTTTCCCCTCAGGCCTCAAGACCACCCACTCTCTCCCCACATGTTAAAGCCTTGCTTTTCCTAGGGCTGCTTCTTTTCCTTCTCTGCCACTGCCTCACCCAGAGCATTCACCGCCACCATCCCTGCCACCAATATTGCTGCTCCCAGAGAGGGCTTGACTCACAAAGCCCAAGACCCTCCCTCCATCCCAACCATTGTGTTTTACTGCCTGTGTGGCATGGAGGTACATGGGGGCTGTAGTTCCCTGACCACCTCAGGCTCCTGGCCAGAATGCGGAAACTTTCCATTTGGCTATTAAAGCTTGAGCTTTGAACTTTTTCGAACTTTTAAAATTTACTATATGTCTACACTGTTCAACCTTGAGTTTTTTAAAAATGAGCAAAATCAGTCTGGTAGATCGCTAGTAATAAGTGCTACAGTAACATATTCTTATATAGATTTGGCCTGTGAAGGGCTGAGTGGGTGGTCATCTGTCCTCACACCACACCAAACATGGTCCTGCCCCCAGCCCTAGTGGATTTATCATGGGAAGATGAAGGACCTTAGACCTTGGCTAGTATGAATTCTTTTGATAATCCTTCAGATCAGTGTTTCTTCTGTTTAAACTTATCTCTTCTGGAGCTGGTTATCCATTCCTGCAACTTATTTAAAAGTGAAAATGACAAAGAGACTCATGACACCTTAAAGACTAACAAATGTACTGTAGCGTTAGTATGCATGAAGTGTAAGCCTCTATTGGTATCTGATAATGTGGAATGTAATCCACTATTATTTGGTTTGTTAGTGTCTAAGGTGCTACTAAGGTGTTTTTGCTGGGACAGACTAATGTAAATTAATACTTAAAAGCAGTATCAGTCAAATTAAACTAACTGATATCCTCTCTTCAACACTACTTAACTTGAGTTGCCTTGCTTGGGAAAGAAGGGTGGTATAACCAATTGTATGTTTTCTTTTCTCAGATGCTCTTGTTTTGGGAGAACCAATCACTGCTAGTCTAGGGACAGATGGGACACATTATTGGAGCAAAAATTGGGCCAAGGCTGCAGCATTTGTGACTTCACCACCTCTGAGTCTGGATCCTACAACACCAGATCATTTGACCTCACTTTTAGCATGGTATTAAATAGCAAATATTTTTAAGCCACAGAACCAACCAAGTGAGCCCTTGAACATCTTGGGTGTGAAGTGTATATGTTTTTTAAAATTATTATTATTATTTTATTATTAATTATTATTATTTATTGCATTTTTATACAGCCCAACAGCCAAAGCTTAATATGTTTTAATTTTGTAAAGCCGCCTAGAGGCCAACCATTGGGCAAAAGGCGGGATACAAATAATAATAATAATAATAATAATAATAATAACAACAACAACAACAACAACAACTACTAAAGTGCATTAAATAAATGAGAATAAACAAGTCTTGATATGATGTAATGATTGCCTAATTTTTCTTGTTCTCAAAGGAAAAATAAATTCTGTGTTCAGGTAAGGGTCAAACCAAACATTATGCTGAAGACATATGAACAATACCCTGACTTTAAAAAGAAAAGAAAAGCAGCACCAAAGGTTGTGTTCCTGAGTGGAAGAATATCAGGGAAGAGACCCTGCTCCTTTTCTACTCAGAATCACCCCCAGGCTGCTTTCCCTCCTTTGGGGGCAAGGGTAGGAAAGATATGAAGAAAACACAGTTTATGGAGGGTGATTTTGAATGACAGGAAGGAAAAGATTAAGCAGCCCTGGCCCTAATATTCTTCCACTCAAACTGGCAGTCTGCTAACACTGCTTAATAACAACAACAACAAACAACAAAAACCTATCAGGCTCTCAGGCCTCCCACATAACCCCATTTACGGCTCTTAGCGGGATGGGTGGTAAAATCAAGTTTTAAAATAACAATATGTAAAACCTCTTATTACTTAGTGTTATTTTGGTTTGGCTTATTTATGCTTTCACACAGAGACCTGAAATAAAATTAAGTCATTAAGAAAGATTTATAATAAACTATAACTTGGACAGCTATCATTGATATGAATGCTGAAGCAAAGACTATTTGGTAACAGAAATGAAATCCAGCAGTTATGAGTAGAATATGTATTTCTGAATACATGTATAATACCAAGAAATAAAAACTGTAAGTAATCCACCACCCTCCACCCGTTTATATATTTCATATGTCAATTCCTTCAGTGGTGACCTGCAGGTGACTGGAAGCGCCCATTGTACCTACAGCACAGCACAGAAAGCTGTTGGAAAAGACAACTTCACTCTGATTCCAGAAGGAGTTAATGGAATTGAAGAGAGAATGACTGTTGTCTGGCATAAGTGTGTAGTAAGTAAAGGCAATTACATTTAATCTTAGCAACAATATATATGCTATAGTGCTTTTTATCCTCCAATACTAGCTGTTAGCTGGACAATGAAAGCCTGTCGCAGCAAAGTCAGTAAGACCAGTGTTCCGGGCCAATGGCAGCTAAGTCATTTACTTATTCTCATTTACTCACTCATTTACTCACTAAACTGCACACTTTGTTAAATGTATGGTGTGTAGGCAAACCTAACTTTTTAAAACTTTAGTGTAGGCATGTGAGGCTATGAACTGGATTGGCAACATCCAGCTGCTTCCCCATGTGGTTATTAAGAAAAGAGACTTCATTGGTGTAGTTTAGCTCTGAGTTACAGCCCCCACAGCACTTTGAAGTAAATCCTATTGTGTTAATGGGATTTACTCCCATAAATGTTCATATAGGAACATAGCCTCAGTTTTATACATACACACACTGGCCACAGCCAGATTACACTACTGTAATGGTGGAGATTAAGGACAGCTTGGAAATGTCAATGGATATAAAATTCTATGATTCTAATATGCTTTAGGGTGGATTTCTGCACTGAGCAGAGGGTTGGATTCAATGGCCTTATAGGCCCCTTCCAACTCTACTATTCTATGATTCTATGAAAATGAAGTTGCCAGTGCTGGTAGGATATAAATGGTCTGTTCATATTACACCCATCTTACATCAGTTGCTCTGATTACCTGTCATTTCCAGTTTCAAGTTAAAGTGTTGGTATTAAACTTTAAAGCCCTATAATGAAAGGGTAGGAAATCTTTTTCAGCCCAAAGACCAAATTGGCTCTGAGCAAGTACATCAGGGACACATGCTGGCAGTGGGTGGGGCCATGTCCCAAAGTGGACTGGCATCCATCCCTGGGAATTTTTTGGAGCAGATTATAAAGAAGTCAGTCTGTAAGCCCCTTGAAAATAATGCAGTGATTACTAGAAGCCAACATGGATTTGTCAAGAACAAATCCTGCCAGGTAACCTCCCTTTCGGACTGTGGGTATATTATGTCCTTTTGGACATAATATATCTTGATTTCAGCAAAGCTTTTGACAAAGTACCCCATGACATTCTGATTAGCAAAACTAACTAAAAGTGGGAGCAACTATTAGGTGGATCCACAGTTGGCCACAGAATTGGACTCAAAGAGTACCATTGATATTCAAAGAGTAACCCAAAGCATCTGAAATGTACCACGCTGTGCTGTGCTAGGGATTGACACTGGGATGCGGAAAACATGTGCCCTGTGACAAAGCTACGGCTCTTTCCCCTCATGCACACTGCCCAGAGCAGCATGAAAGGAAGGTGGGACATAAAATTAAACATATAAAGGTCAGTCAGTAACTGACATATAGAGGTCATGTAGAGGTCAGTGAGTAACTGCATCAGGTCATAGTATCATAGAAATTCTTTCCCAACATAGTTGTTTTTAGCCATCTTCTGTGGTATGTGGTTTGGCTCACTTCTTGAGTTACTTGTGCCTATGTGCTCCATAGTGCAAAGGAAGAAGTGGGTCTTTAGCTAGTGCTAGAAGATAATTCATTTTTTTAATAATGCATTTTGACCCATAGACCTTCTTCTCCAATTTGCTTTGATATAATTGGCATGAATATTTTGTAACAATTGCTGCTAATTGTTCATCCTTCCTAAAAAAAAAAAAAGTTAACAGGGTTGCCATCATCATCATCATCATCATCTCTCTTACTTTGCTTGTGGTGTTTTTTCTAGATGCACATGATGGGCTTTGCCACATCATGCTGCCTTTTACTGATTCAGAAATTTCCTAATTATTGAACATCTTTTAAGTATGAATGCATTCTAGATGTTGGTGTGAATGTATTTTGGTAGGCCTAGTTTCTGAAGGTTTTCTGTAAAAACAACAACAACCGTATTTCTTCAATTCTAAGACACCATTGATTGTAAGTCGCACACTAATTTTGACTGGACCTGCGGCATGAGAGCAGCTGCGGCGGGAGAGCAGCGCTTCTTCAGCTTCTAGCCACAGGTTTTTCGGGCCACTTTGGCCCAGCATCCGTGGCCGTGAGGAGCATTAGTGGTTTGTCCTGCCCTCCAGCGGACCAGGGAGCCGGGGACCACTTCCAGGCCCCACTCGGGCCACGTGCTTCCCGGCAAACAGCGTGGGATCCGCCAGAGCTGTGTGGGCGCGCCCGCTGGGTACAACCAGTGGCTGGGAGGGGGGGCTGACGAAGCGCGACTGACGAGGGCTTCCGGGCGCGGCTGACGAGGGCTGCCCGGAGCCGTGTGGGGCATGCTGTAGGCCCCAATTGGGCCACACGCCTCCCGGTCAGCATAGCGCGACCCGCCAAGGCTGCGTGGGCGCACTCGCCGGTGCCTAGACAAGATGGGCGCCTTCCTGACGCATGATAACGGTGGCTCCACACTTGCAAAGTGATCTCTAAAAACCTGCGATTCTAAGACGCACCCACGATTCTAAGACGCACCCCATTTTTACAGATGTTTATATGGGAAAAAAGTGCATCTTAGAATCGAAGAAATACGGTATATGATGTGATGCTGGTGACTGATGTGACTAATGGAATAATTGTAACTTTTTTTTATTGCCACAGTTCTTTAAATTCCATAGCCAGTGGTAAATATTCTCTTTTCCGCTTTCTTTTCTGCAACATTTTTGTTGTTAGGTATTGCTATGTTAATGAGGTAGGTCTGTGTTTCTTTTTTGTTTATGACTGTTATGTCTGTTTGATTGCAAGATATTGTCTTGTCCCAGAATTGTTCTGTCCCAGCATAGTGTGATTTGGCTTGACTTGTTTGAGTGTGTCTGGATCGCCTGGGCTCTGAAAGCATCTTTCTGGAGAGCACCTGCTGGTTGCATGATCCAGGAGGCCAGGTTCTGTGAGTGCATAGTTATCCTTGACAGGAGAGGCTTGCAGTTGCTAGAGTAAGGTGAACAGATGTGAATCCTATATTCAATTATCTGGGAGTAAGCTTTATTGAAATCAATGGGATGTATTTCTGAGGTTTCTTTGGACAGTTTTCTTTGGGTTTCTGATTGGGATTTCTGTTCTCTGCACACTGAGGCAGTGTAAATTAAGGAGATATGACCATGGTCTTGTTTACATGGCTAATGAACCAGAGGTATAATGACAAATGTTTAGATTAGTTTCTCATTGATAAACCAGAAGTTGAATGTCTCACTGATTCTTTACTTCAGTGACTTTAACATTAAGATGTTATGTAGAACAGGTTTGTCTTAATGACCTGCTGTGAAATTAGACGTGACCAAGGCCAGGTTTGGGTGGGTACGTCCCCTTGGGGGCTGGTCATATTGGTAGGCATGCCCCCTTGGGGCTGGACATGTTGGTAGGCATGCCTCCTTGGGGGCTGGACCTCCTCCTTTTTTGGTTTCCAAAATATGGTCACCATAGCCTGGAATCCATTTTGTTTTGCTATATAATATATCTGACTATGGTGATCTTATGAAAAGGCGGACAGGGCTCCTGTATCTTTAACAGTTGTATGGAAAAGGGAATTTCAGCAGGTGTCATTTTTGTGCTTTACTGTTGCCAGGGGAAATTGTGCACTTCCCGGAGGCCCAGGAAGTGAGCTTTCTAGTGTCTCTCCCCCCTCCCTTGCTCATTGAGGCCTGGAAAGGTGCAGAAGTGAGTGAGGAAAGCACACATCCAAGGCCTCTGGAGCTATACTTGAGTTATACTAGAGTGACCAGATACAAAAGAGGACAGGGCTCCTGCAGCTTTAATTGTTGTGATGAAGAGAGAATTTCACCAGATGTTGAATGCATACAAATGACACCTGCTGAAATTCTCTTTCTGTATAGCTGTTAAAGATGCAGGAGCCCTGTTCTCCTTTTCATATGGTCACCCTATATATGAGTCACATTGTTTTAAAAATCCTTGCTTTCCTTTTTATGATGCATACTAATACATATTCTTGGCTAAACTCCACACTTTTTAACACAACAACAACACACACACAAATCTGGGATTATGTAACCCAAACTCACTCACTTATGGTTTATTTATTTATTACATTTTTATTGACTCTAAATTGCCTCTACCTCAATCTGCCTGCATGTAAAATGGGTTTCCTGCTCTCCCGTCTCACTTTCATTTAAGTCTTGGAGAAGTGGGCTTGTCTACAAATGCTTTTCTCTGTGTTGTAACATACTATGGATGAATTGGGGTGTTAAGCCACTTAAAATAAACTGCTCTCTGTTAGTTCTGTGAATTTAGTATTCTGTAATTATATAACCCAAATTCTCTCTCGCTTGTGGTCATCGACTTGCTTGCTGGCTTAGTTTGCCTGTGTGTGAAATGGGTTTCTCCCCCTCCCCCCATTGCTTTCAATCAGTGAACTCTGCTACAAACTGTTTCTCTGTGTTGTTATGCTGGAGAAATGTCTGGGAGCGGGGATTGGTGGGTTGAACTGTGTAGCAAAAGGCTTGTGTAGAACAAGATAGGTTCTCTTGAGTTCACTTCTGGTGATCCCCTTGGCTTTACATCCAGTGACACACACACCCCACTTTTCACCCCACCAGTTAGATTGGCCATGAGCTTCCACTGCAGATACCTTGGTACATCCCCCACAAACCCCCTTCCAACTGCCCTCCAGTCTGAAGCCCCCAGCCAAGCTCTCCTACAGACCTGCCACTGCTCACACAAGCCCCAACGCCAGACACATAACCTAGCAGACCCCACCCAGCAGACCCAGGCATGAGCTCCTCCCCAAACCTCGTTCCTGCAGCCTCAAGTCTGCATCTCTAGACCCCCATCCGAGACATGAACCCTTACCTCCAGGCATCCACACCTGGCATGAATTATGCCTTGGAGGAGAAACCTATTGTGATTACGTTATTTTTCTGTGCAAACCCATTGTGTATGGGGTGTGGGTTGGTGGTGTATCCCATGCTCTAAATGTGAGGAAATATGTTAAAACTTATCAGCCCAGTGTGCGGCTACTAGAAAGAAGGAAAGCTCTATGTCAGGCATAATTAGAAAAAGAATTAAGAATAAAACTGCCAGTGCCATATTGCCTTTATACAAATCTATGGTGCGACCACACTTAGAATACTGTGTACAGTTCTAGTCACCACATCTAAAAAAAAGATATTGTAGAGCTGGAAAAAGTGTAGAAAAAGGCAACTAAAATGATCAAGGGATCTGGAGCATCTCTCCTATGAGGAAGGTTACAACAGCACAAACAAAATTTCTAAGAGCAACATTAGGAATCCCCTCCTGTGTGCCCAATACAATCTTATGGCTAGAGGCAGGACAAATCATTATGGAGGCACGAATGCTGATATATAAGATGAATTTCTGATTGAAGTTGACATTTTGTCCTATGGGTCTTGCCCCACTAACTTTGACTGACCCATTTCAATCCAAATGGAAAAGGACAGGTTGCTTACCTGTAACTGTGGTTCTTTGAGTGGTCATCTGTGCATTCACACATATGGGCTCTGTGCCTGTGCGGAGCTCATTTCAGGAAACTTCTAAAGCCAAGGCAAATGTTTTTGGCAGAGAACCCCTCCCTCACCATCCACTGCGCATGTTCACGAGTTCCCGCCATTCCCCTCAGTTCTCTGAGACTGGATTGTCAGCCCCATAATAAGGAGATAAAAAACACTTGGTATTGACTAAAAACATCGTCGACACCGATGTGGGGATGGTGGATGGGTGCACAGATGACCACTCGAAGAACTACAGTTACAGGTAAGCAACCTGTCCTTCTTCTTCATGGTCTCCGTACATCACACATATGGGTGATTAATTATCTCACTTACCGATGGAGGGTAGGTGGAGATGTTTCAATGTAGGACAGCTCACCCAAAGAAACAATCAGCTCTAGCACGGACGTCCAATCGGTAGTGTGAGATAAAGGTTGTAGGCTGAGCCCCATGTCGCTGCCTTACAAATGTCCAGTATGGACACACCTCTCAGGAAAGCTGTTGATGTCGAAACAGCTCGAGTGGAGTAACATTTGACACCACCATCAATAGTCAGCCCTGCAACCTCATAGGTTAGCTTAATGATGTTGACAATCCAGACTGTTAGATGTTGTGTTGAGACTGGAAGCCCTTTCTTTGGACCACCATAGAGTCTTTTGGACCACAAAGAGTCTTTTGGTTTTACGGAAAGGCTCAGTCCTAGCTTTATAAAAAGGCAATGGGAAAAAGGCTGGCAAGACGATGTTTTACGCCATATGGAAATCAGAGACCTTTGGCAGAAATGACAAATCAGGTCGTAGGACAACTTTTTCCTTATGGATTATGAGGTACGGCTCATCTACTCGGAGGGCAGCTAGCTCACTTGCCCGATGAGCAGAGGTTATTGCCACCAGAAAGGCAACTTTCCAAGATAGTAGTCTTAAGTCCGATGTTGCAATATGTTCAAATGAGCTAGCTGTTAGCGACTGCAATGCAACTGATAAACTGTCTTCAAAGTCTGCTATTGCAGCATTATCCTCCACACAGTTAGGTTGAGCGTGCGAGGATCTAGGTGACGGGTATTGCCATGATCTATGGTCAGGAAAGTTGGGTAGGTCGGTAACCGAAGAAACTGATTGTTGGATTGTTTCTTCAGGAGGGTGAACTAGTGTTGGCGCAGCCACCACAGGGTTACCATTATGCAGTCTGTGCGATTGCATAAAATCTTCTGTAAAGACTTGGGAATAAGAGGGAACGGTGGAAACAGGTAGAACATCATCCCGTTCCAGTATATCTGGAAGGCATCTCCCAACGACTGGTGACCTATTCAGGCTCTGGAACAGTATAGAGCACAGGTTTTGTTGCGCTCGGTCACGAACAGGTCGACCTGAGGCCAACCCCACAATCAGAAGACTTGAGACAAGACGTGTCAGTCGAGTTCCCATTTGTGGGACATGAAATGATGTCTGCTTATGGAGTCTGCAAGACGGTTGTCTTTGCCAGCAGTGTGGAGAGCCGAAAGTAAGATGTCCCGGTTTATTACCCATAGGAGGACCTTGAGAGTTAATTTCATGAGCGTGGAGGAATGGGCCCCTTCCTCTTTGTTGAGGTACAAAAGTACTGCTGTATTGTCTGTTAGTACCCTGACATGATGGCCCGTAAGTTAAGTCTAGAACGAGCATAGAACAAGGTGCACTGCAGAGAGATCCAACAGGTTGAGGTGATGGCATTTTTCGACTTGCAACCAAACACCTTGGGCTTGAAGAGGGCCACAATGAGCGCCTGAACTGGAGAGGGATGCGTATGTTACTATTACTCTCAACACTGGTATGGGCGAGAAAGGTGAAGCAAGTTATCCAAGCTCATCCACCATTCGAGGTCTCTCCGTTTAGACTCTGGGATGGAGACTTGGAAAGAGTGTGCATTGCATCCATGTTGAAAAGTTTTGAGGAACCACCCTTGAAGGGTCCTCATACGCAGTCATGCCCATTGGACAACAGTTATAGTCGAAGCCATTAAGCCCAACAACCTCTGGACCTTGAACGCGATAGTGTTTCCATTGCAGCAAAGTTTGTGTGCTACTGTCAACAGCGTAAGCGCCCATTTTTGTGGCAGATGTACTTTTTCAGTATTGGAGTCAAGTATGGCACCAATGAACAGGATTCTTTGTGTTGGTATGAGGCAAGATTTTTCAGTATTGACCTTGAGGCCCAGGAAGTCCAAAAGTCTTAGGGTCGTCTGTACCGTTGTGTTGAGTATGTCTTTTGATGACACTACTAGTAGCCAATTGTCAAGGTAAGGATATACCTCTACGCCCTGTAGACGAAGGACTGTGCAGACAGCCACCATACACTTGGTAAAGATTCTCGGGGCTGTAGACAGACTGAAAGGTAGCACCCAGAATTGAAACATTTCGGTACTGACTATGAACCAGTGGTATCTTTGATGGACGCCTCAGATCTCAATGTAAAAAATATGCGTCCTTCAAGTCTATGGATGCGAACCATATTCCTTTGCGGAGAAGGGGCAGGAGCCCTGCCAATGTTGACATTCGGAATCTTTGGGTTCGGAAGAAATGGTTCAGTCACCTTAAGTCCATTATTGGTTGAAGTCCTTCGTCTGCCTTCAGTACCATGAAGCAATGGGGGGGGACCTGTAAGGATGTACCCACCGGATGGCCCCCTTTGCCAACAGGGTCGATGTTTCCGATGTCAGGACATCTGACAGAGGAGTTATACTCACGATACTGAAGGGAAGAAGGACTTCGTATTCAATGAAATAACCGAATTGGATAATTTCCAGGATCCAGTTGTCTGTTGTAATTAGCTGCCAATTCGGAAGGAAATTTGAAAGAAGTGTTCCATAAATTTGTGGACTTTTGTGACCGGATAGGGAAATGTTGAAAAAGTCAAAGGCGTCATTTTTGGCCATGCTCAGTCCTCTGAAAGTTTTGTCGAGGTTGACCATATCCTCCTTGTTATTTTCTTGGAGGTTGCTGACTGTAACGAGGACGTTCCATGTATTGTAATACAGCTGTGGCCTTGTCCAACGCCATTGACGGTTGAATGGCTGATGAAATTGTTGTGATAGTCCCATTTTTTTGCCGTTGACTTGGCCTTTTGTATGGCTTCCATGGACTCATCAGTATTCACATTAAAAAGACCTTCCCCATCAAAGGGGAGATCTTCAATTCATGACCTGGGGTAAGCTCTGCTGATCGAAACCAGGCATGGTGATGTAACACTATTGCCCCAACCATCGCTTTTGCACTGCAATCTGTTATGTGTCGCATGGTGTTAAGTTGTTGGCGCGAAAGACGAAGCGCCTCAGTATGGAAAATTCTTGCAAGATCCCTTTGCTCCTCTGAAAGATGATTACATAATGCATCCATTTTTTCCCAGAGGAAAAGCTGGTATCGAGACATCATTGTGAGATAGTTTGCAACTCTCAGACCCAGAACTATGGAAGAATATATTTGACGACCCAGAAAGTCTAGTTGTCGTCCCTCTTTGTCAGCAGGGGAAGCATGTATCTTCTGACTTTTCCCCTGGGAAGACTCCACTATAATCTAATTTGGTCTGGGGTGCGTAAAGAGGAAACCCGCGTCTCTTTCCTGTAGCTTATAAAGTGACTCTAAGTGTCTCGATGTTGGGTCCATGGTCACTGGTGCTTTCCAAGATTGCTTTACTGTATGAAGCAAGGTTGGGAGAAAAGGAATAGTGACAGGGGTAGCTGCCTCCATATATATGGCATCAAAGACAGGATCGGTGATTTTCTCCAACGGTTGCTGGGTTTCAATTCCTAAGGACTGAGCCATATGCAGAATCTGATCAGCAAAATGGTAAGTATCCTCAGAAGAAGCACCTTCTTAGGTGGTTGCTACATTGTCCGGAGACTGTATTGAGGGAACCACTGTAGAATAGGAGGAAGTATCGGACTGGTAATCCTCCTCTGAGTAAAGAGACATTGGTCTAGTGGGTTGATTGGTCTCCTTGTCCTGTGTTAATGGTACGATATTGGCAGACATCGGGTCTCAGTGATGAAGAGTACGTTCCGGGGGTGGAACTTGGATTACTCTCAACTGTGATATATCACTTGCTTCCATTCCCTCGCAGGAGGAAGACTGCAGATGTTGGTGATGAGAGCAGCCGGTTTCTCCTGATAATGGAGCTGCTGTAGGCGTCAGGACTGTCGGGTCGGTACAGTGAGTGACTTCATCCAGTGATGGTTGTGAGAGCGATGCTGAAGGAGGTGAGCAGTATCAAGGCGAGACTTGGTAATGAGAAGGTGTAGCAGAATAATGAGGTCGGTCATCGTAATCACCCGGTGGACAGTGCCAGTCGGTATATTGGTACGAGAGATGAGGAGGACCTGACCAATGTGAATGAGGATCCCAGTCCCTATTGGGGGATCTAGGGTAGCGGGTCCATGTTGACCGTGTGTAGAACTCTCTGTCTTGAGAGTCAGACAAGACAGAGGCCTGTGAATGTGGTGACCGACTTCTTCCTTCGTCTCGGGGCTGTTAGGTGTTGTGAGACTGGGTATCATGAACTGTATCCATTCTCAAGGGCGAAGTGTCCCTTATTTCACCCTCGGAGATCGACACCGTGGTCGCTCTATCCATCCTCGGTACCGATGGAGCATATTGTGCTGTCAGTACCGGAGGAGGCATTGTGGAATTGGAGATCCCAACAATGGAGGAGGAGTTGGGATATGTAATGGCACCATTTCTGTAGAAAGGTTTTTAGATTTATCTTTCTTTTTCTTTTTATGCCCTTCCATCAAGACCGCTATTACAGAGATAGGTCATGATCTCTGTTCAGAAATTATGATAGGTACTCTGATTGGTCTATGCCTCCATGTAGACACTACTGGCATGATTGGCATCGTGATCCCAAGCCTTACTGGAATGGGGCCAGATTTTCAAGGGCACCTGCCACGACACAGGCTCTGAACACCAGACCTCACGTCTGCCACCACTTCTTATGGGGCGATACAGGCTCTGAACACCAGACCCGGCCGAGGCTACTCCCTGCTCAAGCCAAGCACCAACACTTGATACGGTTGAGGCAAGGGATAAAGCCCACCTTCCTCCAAACTATGTGGAGAAAGGGGTTTAAAATAGCCCAATCTTAAACCAGTCCGTTGTTCAGTGGTCTGTTCTTACCGTTGCTACTTGTTCGTTATACAGATTCCTCAGGAGGCAGACAAGATGACTTGGTATCCCCATACCACCAAGAACTTGCCACAGTTTGTTATGATCCACACAGTCAAAGGCTTTAGAATAGTCAATAAAACAGAAATAGATGTTTTTCTGGAACTCCCTGGCTTTCTCCATTATCCAGCGGATATTGGCAATTTGGTCTCTAGTTCCTCTGCCTTTTCTAAACCCAGCTTGTACATCTGGCAATTATCGCTCCATGAATTGCTGGAGTCTACCTTGAAGGATCTTGAGCATTACCTTACTGGCATGTGAAATAAATGCCACTGTCCGATAGTTTGAACATTCTTTAATGTTTCCCTTTTTTGGTATGGGGATATAAGTTGATTTTTTCCAGTCTGATGGCTATTCTTGTGTTTTCCAGATTTATTTATTTATTTATTTAAGGATTTTTATGCCGCCATTCAGCCAAAAAAGGCTCTCACGGCGGCTTACAAAAGTATTTGACAGTCCCTGCCCACAGGCTTACAATCTAAAAGACATGACACAAAAGGAAAGGGGATTGGGAGGGAGGAGGAGGAGGGGGAAAAGGAAAGCAAATTCAGGCACTACAATCTTATTATTATTTATTATTATTATTATTTATTTATATAGCACCATCAATGTACATGGTGCTGTACAGAGTAAAACAGTAAATAGCAAGACCCTGCCGCATAGGCTTACAATCTAATAAAATCATAGTAAAACAATAAGGAGGGGAAGAGAATGCAAACAGGTACAGGGTAGGGTAAGCAGGCACAGGGTAGGGAAAAACTAACAGTAGAAAGTAACAGTAGAAGTCTGCACAACATCAAGTTTTAAAAGCTTTAGGAACAAGAAAAGTTTTTAGTTGAGCTTTAAAAGCTGTGGTTGAACTTGTAGTTCTCAAATGTTCTGGAAGAGTGTTCCAGGCGTAAGGGGCAGCAGACGAAAATGGACGAAGCCGAGCAAGGGAAGTAGAGGCCCTTGGGCAGGCGAGAAACATGGCATCAGAGGAGCGAAGAGCACGAGCGGGGCAATAGTGTGAGAGGAGAGAGGAGAGATAGGAAGGAGCATCTTAGTTGGAAAGTTCAGCAGTTACAGGTAACAGCAGGAGGGAGGGGGCTCTCAGCTAGAGCTGGAGCCAGGCACGATGGAGAGGTGCCTGGATGCTGCTTCCTCCCTCACTGGTGGCCTCTGCAGAGACAGTTGGTAGCAGGAAGGAGGGGGCTCTCAGCTGGAGCTGGACCCAGGCACGGTGGAGAGGTGCCTGGCTGCTGCTTCCTCCCTCACTGGTGGCCTCTGCAGAGACAGTTGGTAGCAGGAGGGAGGGGGCTCTCAGCTGGAGCTGGACCCAGGCACGGTGGAGAGGTGCCTGGCTGCTGCTTCCTCCCTCACTGGTGGCCTCTGCAGAGACAGTAAGATTTGCTGGCATATGGCATGCATCACCTTGACAGCATCATCTTGCAATATTTTAAACAGTTCAGCTGGGATACCGTCGTCTCCTGCTGCCTTGTTATTAGCAATGCCTCTTAAGGCCCATTCAACCTCACTCTTCAGGATGTCTGGCTCTAACTCACTGACCACAACGTCTGAGCTATCCCCAATATTATTATCCTTCCTATACAGTTCTTCTGTATATTCTTGCCACCTTTTTTTGATCTCTTCTGTTTCTGTTAGGTCCTTGCCATCTTTGTTTTTGATCATACCCATTTTTGCCTGGAATTTACCTCCGATGTTTCTAATTCTCTGGAAGAGGTTGCCACGACACAGGCTCTGAACACCAGACCTCACGTCTGCCACCTCTCACTATGGGGCGACACAGGCTCTGAACACCAGACCCAGCCGAGGCTACTCCCTGCTCAAGCCAAGCAGCATCGCTTGATACGCCTGAGGCAAGGGATAAAAACCACCTTCCTCCAAACTATGTGGAGAAAGGGGTTTAAATTGGAGAAGGATTTAATATATATACTAATGCGCTGTGAGTTATATCTGCTTAGGTGAATGATTGTCAGAGTGGGTGCTGAATGTGTAAACTTAAGATGATAAATGCCAAACAGACACGTGGGATTTTTGTGGTAGTTTTAAAATAAACAATCAAAATTTATTTTTAAAAGTTCATAAGCTTTGTTTCAAATAACAACATTTAAAAACCTTTTTGAAACCGTCCATCCAATCCTGTCACCCTCACATTCACGCTTTCCTTTCTCTCTCACAATCACTCTTGAATTTTCTTTATTATCAGTATTGAATAATATACTTCCACTACGTGCACACCACACTCTAAAGACACCACTCACTACACTGACTCTCAAATTTCCCAAAACTTAAGTACCATAAATACAGAGAGCACTACAGACTCTAAGAGTCCCTAACAAGTCTCCCTGGAAAGAACAAGAACAAGAACACCCTTCAAAGCTTTTCACGGTCTAGCTCCTTCCTATCTCTCCTCTCTCATCTCACACTATTGCCCCGCTCGTGCTCTTCGCTCCTCTGATGCCATGTTTCTCGCCTGCCCAAGGGCCTCTACTTCCCTTGCTCGGCTTCGTCCATTTTCGTCTGCTGCCCCTTACGCCTGGAACGCTCTTCCAGAACATTTGAGAACTACAAGTTCAACCACAGCTTTTAAAGCTCAACTAAAAACTTTTCTTTTTCCTAAAGCTTTTAAAACTTGATGTTGTGCAGACTTCTACTGTTACTTTCTACTGTTAGTTTTTCCCTACCCTGTGCCTGCTTACCCTACCCTGTACCTGTTTGCATTCTCTTCCCCTCCTTATTGTTTTACTATGATTTTATTAGATTTTAAGCCTATGCGGCAGGGTCTTGCTATTTACTGTTTTACTCTGTACAGCACCATGTACATTGATGGTGCTATATAAATAAATAATAATAATAATAATAATAACACAACCCCCTCAGTCCTTCCCTTATATATCACTCCTCCCCCCTCCCAAGACATTCTAACTCCGCCCACTCAGGCCAACATTCTACAAACCACAGACTTACAAACTGCAGACATACATTTGGAATTGACTTGTGGGGTGTAACGCCACATATCCCCCCCCCCTTTTAAAAAAAAACCAGAGTATGGGACTGGTTTAATACCTGGACCTGTACATAGGGTTTGGGGAAATAAAATGGTTAAACATTTATATATACAATTAATAGCAATCACAATATATATACACATACAAACCTTTTGGAACATCAACACTAAAAGAACCACATTTTTATTAGTCCATTTCTTTTTGGCTCCCATTTTAAAAGTCCAGGAGCATCACAATGTCCACAACAAAGTCTCATGTTATTGGTGAATTGGACGATTCTTGGCGAGACAGTCCATCTGCGATGATGTTCTCCCGACCTGCCACATGCTGGATCTCCACATTGAAACTCCGGATCTGCCACGACCACTGCTACAAAAGTTGGTTGTGGCTTTTCATGGGTTGCAGCCACAACAGCGCTCGAAGATAGGCTCGCATGATGAACCGCTGTCCCTCCGCGCATGCCCCGACTCTGTCCATAGCCCACACGATGGCCAGACACTTCTCTTAGACAGCAAAACTGCCTCTTTTTCTCTCTGCTAACCCTCCGCTGGAATAGGCCACGAGATGCTCCACATCGTCCACTGTCTGCCACAGTTCTGCTCTATCTCTGACCTCCGAAGCGTCTGAGGCCAGAATAAACTTTTCTTTGATTGCTTCTAATATTCCCCCATTCACTCCATCAGCAGACGATTTAATAGGGGAATGGGCTCCAGTCTTATTTTGAACAATGCAAGGTCCTTCCCAAACAGCCTCGAACTGACTACTCTTCTTGGGAAAGAAGACCATGACTTCAGTTCCTATTCTAAAGCTCTGGTCTCTAGCCTTTCCACCATACCAAGTTTTCAGCTTGGTTTGGGCCCTAGCCAAACTCGTGGGTGCCAGCTCTATAACCTCTCTCCTGTCATTCTGAAGGCTCAGAACATAACCCACTCTGGATTCTTTCTCTCCTTCCAATTCTCCTTCCCAGCTTCCCTCCATAATACTCAGAGGACCACACACATTCTTCCCCATCATTAGCTCAAAGGGGTAGAATCTAGGGGAGTTCTGGGGAAAGTCATTATAATCAAAAAGAAAGTAGGATAATTCGTTGTCCCAATTAAAGAAATAGTCTGCCACATAAGTCTCAATCATTGGCTCAATGGTGCCATTATATTTTTCAACTTGCCTATTTGTTTGGGGGTGGAAAGCAGTGGATATTATATGCTTGACACTGCAACACCTCCACAAACATCTCATTTCATTAAAGAACAAAACTGAGCTTTGATCACTCCAAATTTTATGGAGGAAACCCAAGCGACAAAAGATTTTTAATAGGGCTTCTGCCACTGACAAGACATCAACTTTTTGAAGGGCTTCAGCATTCGGGAACTTTGTGGCAAAATCTATTATGGTCACTTGAAACTTTTTCCTTGTCTGTGTAGGTCTAGGGAAGGGTCCTACTAGGTCCAGTCTTATTTTTAAAAAGGGTTGGTTGGTAAGTGGTAGGGGATTTAGGGGAGCCTTGACCTTGTCCCTACTTTTCTCCACCCTCTGGTAACTCTCACAGGACTTGAAAAACTCTGTGGCTTCCCTAGAAATATTAGGGCAGTAATAATTAGTCATCATTCTTTTCTGGGTTTTACCTATCTCTATGTGGCCTGCCAAAAAGGAGTCGTGAGCTAATTTCAGCAGCTGGTCCCTATATGGTATTGGTACCACAAGCTGCTTTTCAGCCCCCCAACTTCCTTGTTTCTTCTTAGGCAACCACTTTTGGTATAAGAGTCCCCGATCCCAGAAAACCTGTTCTTTCTGAGTGTTACTAAAAGAGGTTTCTTGTGCCTCAGCTTTGGGTCTTAAAACCTCCAAGCTGGGATCATTTCCTGTGTTTAAAGCAAACGTGGTATCAGTTTTTGCAACGATGTTTCTTGGCTCAACAGTTCCTTCAGCTGGGTTGCTAGGCAACTGCAGAGGCATGCCCTCAGCCTCTCCAGATTCGCTACAATTGTCTGACAAGCCCTCCACTGCTGCTTGTGAGCGTGTAATAATAAAAACTTTTCTACCTTCTAACCCCATGATATCAGTACCTAGGATTAAAGGTTCTTTTTGCCAAGAATTAACACCTAAAATACATTTCCCTGTGACTCCCCTCCATGTAACCTCCATCTCGGCTACCGGAATTTCAATTATGGACCCTGTCACAGGTTTGATGTTAATTTTTCTGTGAGGAATAATCTCCTCCCTCCTCACAAGGTCTGCTCTAATCAGAGACAAACAAGCTCCAGTATCCAGAATAGCTTTATGCTTTTTTCCATTTATTAAAACATTTTCCCACACTAATGTGTAACACTGGGAACTTTGGGTATGTTCAGCATCTTTATTTATATCCACTCTCCTTACTGAGGTACTTTTCTCTTCCCTCAGCCTGGGACATTGTGGTCTAATATGCCCCACCAACCCACAATGATGGCATGTGAGGTCTGTATTTCCAAGCATAGGTTTGGTGGTGTTTCCCGCCTTTTCTGTTGGCAACTGATTTTTATTTACCTCAGCTTCTTTCTTACCCCCATTAGGTTTATACCCTGGTTTAATATTATTTTCTTTAGGAGACTTGCTGGTCATATGATAGCCCCAATTTAAGGAAAATTGATCAGCCAGGGAAGCTGCATCTTGATATGTTTTTGGGTCTCTATCTCTCACTAGCAATCTTATATCTTGAGGGATTTGAAAAATTAATTGGTCTTTAATCATCAGATCAACTAAATCTTGCTTGGTTTTCACCTCAGCGCAGGTGATCCATTTTTCAAAATGATCTGCTAATTTGTGTCCCAACTCCACAAAAGATTTGGATGACACAGCATTAAGGCTTCTAAATTTCTTCCGGAAATACTCAGGCCCATAGCGAAATCTTTTATAAACTGCTGACTTAAATGAGGCAAAATCTAAAGCTTCCCCCACAGGAAAACTGTTATAAATTTCAGCCAGGTCTCCCTTGATCAAGTTAGGGATAAACTTCATATAATCTTGTGGCTTTACTTCCCACATCATGGCTGCCTTTTCAAAGGTATTGAAGAAAATTTGGGGGTAATAACATAAGGGGTAAAGTCTTTAGGAGATAATTTGGGAGGTCTAGCCCCTTCCTCAATTCTCCTCTGATCTTCCCACTCAAATTTTCTCTTTTCCAAAGCAATTCGTTCTAGCTCCAGCTCTCTTTTTCTCTTAATCTTATTTCTGCTTCACAATCTTTTTCCCTCAGCCTTTCTTGCTGTTCTAATTCTCTATCTCTTTGCTTTATTCTTTCCAATTCAAGTTTTTCCTGCTGTTCCAACTCTCTATCTCTTTGCTTTATTTTCTCCATTTCTAGCTGAATGTACTGAGGAGACATTTCTACCGGCCTCAGAGGATTTACCTCAGTTTCACCTGCAGCATGAACTCTGTAATATTCTATAAGAGCCCATTTCATTTCATCAACTGACTTTCCTTCAGTTGGCAAATTTAAACGTTTACATCTGTCTGAAAGGGCATTTTTTTTCAACGCTAAGATATCCATTGTTATCAGACAGAGACTTAACCTTAATAAATAAAATGGTACTGGGAGTTTTCAATTGAGATCCGGAGTGGTAAACTTGATATTTTATAATATGTATCTCACCGCAGACAAAAATATCCTGTCAGAGAATTGTATCAGCGCAACTTCTGACTTAGGTAATATGTAACTTTCACAGCTAAGGACCTCAGAGGTGCTTTACAGTAACCACCCTCTGTCCTGTTCACAAATAAAATCCTTTTTGACGCCTGTCACTAAAAATGAACAGAGTCTACTTCGGATCCTGACGCTGCCACCACCTGTTATGCCACGACACAGGCTCTGAACACCAGACCTCACGTCTGCCACCACTTCTTATGGGGCAATACAGGCTCTGAACACCAGACCCGGCCGAGGCTACTTCCTGCTCAAGCCAAGCACCAACACTTGATACGGTTGAGGCAAGGGATAAAGCCCACCTTCCTCCAAACTATGTGGAGAAAGGGGTTTAAAATGGAGAAGGATTTAATATATATAATAATGCGTTGTGAGTTATATCTGCTTAGGTGAATGATTGTCAGAGTGGGTGCTGAATGATGTAAACTTAAAATGATAAATGCCAAACAGACACGTGGGATTTTTGTGGTAGTTTAAAATCAAAACAATCAAAATTTATTTTTTAAAAGTTCATAAGTTTTGTTTCAAATAACAACATTTAAAAACCTTTTTGAAACCTTTCATACAATCCTGTCACTCTCACATTCGCGCTTTCCTTTCTCTCACACAATCACTCTTGAACTTTATTTATTCTCAGTATTGATTAATATACTTCCACTACGTGCACACCACACTCTACAGACACCACTCACTACACTGACTCTCAAATTTCCCAAAACTTAAGTACCATAAATACAGAGAGCACTACAGACTCTAAGAGTACCTAACAAGTCTCCCTGGAAAGAACTCACAATCCCCTCAGTTATTCCCTTATATATTTCACTCCGCCCCCCTCCCAAGACATTCTAACTCCGCCCACTCAGGCCAACATTCTAAAAACCACAGACTTACAAACTGCAGACATACATTTGGAATTGACTTGTGGGGTGTAACGCCACATCAGCTCTCTTCAATTCTCTTAATCTTATTTCTGCCTCATGATCTTTTTCCCTCAGCCTTTCTTGCTGTTCCAACTCAGCTCTCTTCAATTCTCTATCAGCCTCTTGCTGTTTTAATTCTCTATCTCTTTATTCTTTCCAATTCAAGTTTTTCCTGCTGTTTTATCTTTTCTAATTCAAGTTGTCTATCAGCTTTTCATTGTTCTAATTTCTCCCTTTCTAGCTGAATGTATTGAGGAGACATTTCTACAGGCCCTTGCCTCAGAGGATTTCCCTCAGTTTCAACTGCAGCATGAACTCTGTAATATTCTATAAGAGCCCATTTCATTTCATCAACTGACTTCCCTTCAGTTGGCAAATTTAAATGTTTACATCTGTCTGACAAGGCATCTTTCTTCAACGCTAAGACTTCCATTTTTATCAGACCAATACCAGATAAGTATCGAGGGCACCCTCTCTTCAAGTCCACTTACAGCCTTCAGCTATCATTTCTCAACCGCCACCAGACAATCGCTTTCTAGCTCCACTACCAGTTCCTCTGAGATCTACATCCCTTCACACTGCTAAAGTGGTCTCAGTACAATAGAGATACACACATAATCAACCAATTCCACTGCTACTGAAAACACCCTAGGAAGACATTCAATGCCAAGGGTCTTCCTTGCACTCCATAGAGGACTACCAGTTGAATTCCTTGACATATTCTTTAGTACCTCCATCTATCTCATCACCGGATGAACTTGTTAGTGCACCTGAGAGAGCATCTCCATCAGAGAACATGGCTCATTTTATGGACCAAGTCCTCCGTAAGGCCCAAGCATTAAGTATTAATATGCATCAACCCACTAAGCACATCCAGGATCCCATATTTGATGCCGTTTTTACCAAAGCCAAAACCACTTCCTGCCCATGGTTCTTCAAAAAAAAAATTTTTTTTCTTTTACATTTAAAAAAAAAAATTCCAACAGCATCTAGACAAACATCACATATAATACATACAAACAAAGGTATACATATAACAACTACAATTACACTAAAAACATTTAAGGGTGAGGTTAAGGTACATTTTTCTTTTGCCCTCTTCATGCCAAAAATGCCCACTAATTTCTTAATTACCATTTATATATCCATCCAATTAATTTTTTCTTATAATTTATTTGAGTCTCATACATTGGATTCACAGAGTTAGGCTTCTTTCCTTTCTTTCCCCATCTTAATACTAAAATCCACAAACAAATACATCATTTTTCTCTGTCTCTTTCAAATATTCTATCAAAGGTTTCCATTCCAACATAAACATAACTGTTGACCTTTCTCTCATTATCACTGTAAGTTTTGCCATCTCTGCAAGTTCCAACATCTTCAACATCCATTCATCCATTGTTGGTGTTGTTTCATTCTTCCAGTTCTGTGCGAATAGCAATCTTGCTGCCGTTACCATATACAAAAGCAAAGTTCCCCGCTTCTCTTTCATTTGTTTGTCCATTAGTCCAAGTAAGAAAGCTTCCAGTTTCATTTCTATGTTTGTGTGTAGTATTTTTTTAGATTAAGGAATGTATTTGAGTCCAAAATGTCTTGGCTTTTTTAAAAGTCCACTAAAGATGATAAAAGGTTCCTTCATCTTTCTTTACATTTCCAACATTTTCTTGAGGCCCCTTTAAACATTTTAGCTAATTTTACAGGTGACGTATACCATCTATACATCATCTTATAAAAATTCTCTTTAAGTTTTGCACATAGTGTAAATTTTAGATCCTTTCCCCACATATTTTTCCCATTCTTCCATTAAGATGTTATGTCCAAAATTTTGTACCCGTTTTATCATACAGTCTTTTACTTGTTCATCTTCTGTCTCATATCTTAACAACAATTTACATCTTTGCAATAACATGTTCATCATTTGTACATAATAATATTTCAAATTCAGATTTTGTTTGTTCAAATCCATGATTTTTCTTATCTATTTTAAACCTTTCCATAATTTGTGCAGAAGAAAACCATTATGTATAACCTTCTTTCAACAATTCTTCCCTTGTTTTTAATTTATATTCACCTTGTGACAATTCTAATATGTCAACCATTTGTACATACTTGTAAAATCCCTTCTATTAAAAGCCTCTTGCATCAGTACACCGGTATTATTTATTACACCGGTACACTGTTACACCGGTAACAGTGTTTTCTGACAAAATCTTATTTTATATTTATTCCATGTTCTTAAAATAGCATGTCTTACATAATGATTATTAAATTCCACACTCATCTTTGCTTTATCGTACCACAGGTAGCCATGCCAACCAAATGTCACTTCATGTCCTTCAAGTTCCAACATTCTTCTATTTTTAATGTCACCCATTCTTTCATCCACAACAAACAGCAGGCAGAGAAATACACTTTGAGGTCTGGCAACCCCAGTCCCCCTCTTTCTTTTGCATCCTGCAATATTTTGAGAGCTGTTTTCACTGTGTAAGAAACACAGTGTTGGCATCTGCCTGACTTCCAGGGGCAGGGAGTTCCAAAGAGAAGGGGCCACAACACTCAAGGCTCTTCTCTTGGTGGACTCCAACTGGGCCATAGAGGTCTATGTGGAACCACCAGGAGCATGTCCTCTAATGATCTCAGTGATGGGCAGGTTGGTAAGGAGAAGGCGCTTTCTTAGGTATTATGCTTGAGTTTTGTGATGTTACTCTAACAAGTTAATTACCCAAAAATCAATTTGTGCATTGCAAATTCTTGCTTGTAATCAACAAATGTGCCAAGTGGAATTATTGTTCGATCAGGTTATGGATTTTTGAGTGGGGATGTCTATAGACACTGTATGACCAATGTCTAAAGGTCCCTGTTGGGTTTAATGAATATGTGTTCATGGGAACATGTTACATAAACAAGAGCATACACATGTCTGCACAAAAGGGAGCACATTCAGCAACATATACCCCACATTGTCTTGGTCTTCTATTGATTTATGAAGTATTTGAACCTTATATTGCCAGAGGAATTCTCCATGAATCTAGTGGATTCTATGTGTTTTCCCATTAAAGGAATGGGAAAGCACATATGATCCATTAGATTCCCTCTGCAACATAGAATCCTGTCATGACCAGGCCTGTTCCCCTTAGGGTGGGGGAAGGAGTTTCAGGCTCTCAATCAGAATCAGATTCTAAAGCAGAAGAGACAGGGCCAGAACCATTCCAGCCTACACAGGAAGTGGGGGAGGTGATTCCCGCAGGCTCTTAACCAGCTGGGGATGAACCTTCACCAGATCTTATCAGTGAAAACTTTAACAACCCTCAGTCTGTGGGAAATCAGCAATCTTCAGAGGGGGGAGGGACTTCAGGGTGGGTTGATCCTGTAGTCCATTAGACTTAAATGGGCCAAGCTAAAAAAAAAGTCAAGAGGCGATTGGTTTGGCTAGCTTCACGCTAAAGGCTTCTTTAGAACAAGCCTCCTTGAAGTTAAGGGGGCTCACGGAAAAGGCTTTCCCTTTTGATGAAAGGACAGTTGTCTCACTTAGTTTAGCCAAGTGTTAGCCTAGAGGAAAGTTCCTAGGGTTTAAACTCTCTTGAGGTGCAAAGAGATGTTTATTTGCTGAATAAAGCTCTGTGGGTTACTTAGCACACCTCTTAATTGTCTCACACTTTGGCGGGAGGGCTTGGAAACATGACAAATCCTTCTGAAAGCATTGGAGTACTGGCAGCATTCTAGCTTCAAAATGAAAGTGAGCATGCTTGAGATAAATTTGCCAGCAGTTGCTCCCATAGGCTTTAGTGGGGCAGAAAAACCTTAAAGACCATCAAACCACTGTTGAGAGCTTTAACAAACCAATGAAGGATTTATTTATTATTTATTATTTATTTATTTAAAACATTTGTATCCTGCCCTATATCACTAGGATCTCAGGGCGGCATACAGATAAAATCATACAATATAAAACAATAAATATACATAGCTAAAAACAAATTAAACCATTAATCAAGTTAAAACCAATATATAACTTAAAAGCAGTAAAAACAATTAAAACAGTTAAAACAATGTGCAAGAAAGGGTAATTTAACCATTAAAGGTTTTATTAAAAAAACATGTTTTTACACTGAATAGTCAGCGTTGGCACCAGTCCAGGCCTCCAAGAGGAGGGCATTCCACAGCCTGGGTGCCACAACAGAAAAAGCCCTCTCCCATGTCACACCATAGGGTATGTGTTGCACTGGTGGGATGCGGAGAAGGGCTCCTTCAGCAGATCTCAAGTCTTGGGCAGGCATATATAAGGAGAGGCGCTACCTCAAGTATCAAGGTCCCAAGCTGTTTAGGGCTTTAACTGTCATTACCAACACTGTGAATTCCAACCGGAAGTGTATAGGCAGCCAGTGCAATTCCTTATGTGGTCTCTGTAGGATATATGATACGATGAACTGCATCCTAGAGTAATGAAGGAGCTAGAAGAAGAACTCTCAGAACCTTTGTCTATTATCTTTGCAAAATCATGGATGATGGGTGAGGTGCCGGACGACTGGAGGAGGGCTAACGTTGTCCCTATCTTCAAAAAGGAGGAACCTGGGAACTACAGACCAGTCAGTCTGACATCCATCCCTGGGAAAATTCTGGAGCAGATTATAAAGAAGTCAATCTGTAAACACCTTGAAATCAATGCAGTGATTATTAGAAGCCAACATGGATTTGTCAGGAACAAATCCTGTCAGACTAATTTGATCTCATTTTTTGATAGGATAACCTCCCTTGTGGACTGTGGGAATGCTGTGGACGTCATATATCTTGACTTCAGCAAAGCTTTTGACAAAGTACCACATGACATTCTGATTAACAAACTAGCTAAAAGTGGGCTAGATGGAACAACTATTAGGTGGATTCACAGTTGGCTACAGAATCTGTTTCAAAGATAGGTTTGTTGCAAATGAGGAATGCACTATTATATAAAAATAAAACTTGTATTGCCTCAAACAAACATAGCTTCTAACTAACTTCTCTCCAGCCCTGACTGACTCCTGAGAGTGCTGAGTCACTGCCTGCTGTGTCACCTCCTGATTGGGCGAGTATTCCTTCAATCAAAGTCTGTGTCCCTGACTTCCTCTTCCATCTGACTTCCTGTGTGTCTCACTTAGTTCTACCTATTGATACATCTTTCCTTTTTTATTTTAACCAACAATACATTACAACTCCCATTTACTAGGGGTGTGCACGGACCCCCCGCTCCGCTTCACTTGCAGATCCGTGATTTTCGGAGCGGGCCACTTCGCCCCGCCCCCGCTCCGCCCACTTCCGCTCCGCTCGGAGCTCCGGATCCGGATCGGAGCTCCGTTTTGTCCCCCCATAGGCTTGCATTGAAAGCTAAAAAAGTAAACAACTTTTTTTCTGTTCAAGTTAGAAACCTCACGTTTGGCACCATGACACCTCATGAGGGTATACACATGCACGCCAAGTTTCAAGGGAATCCCATCATCCCCTGATTTTGGGGGAATTTTTGAAAATCGGGCACCCCATTCACACCCCTTTCGATAGCTCCGTCTATTTGCATGTTAGAAACCTCAAACTCGGCACCATGATAGCTTATCCACGTGTCCACATGGACGCCAAGTTTCAAGGGAATCCCATCATCCCCTGATTTTTGGGGAATTTTTGAAAATCGGGCACCCCATTCACACCCCTTTCCATAGCTCCGTCAATTTGCACGTTAGAAACCTCAAACTCGCCACCATGAAAGATTATCTGGGGATACATACGCACGCCGAGACTCAAGGCAGTCCCATCATCCCCTGATTTTTGGGGAATTTATGAAAATCCAACACCCATTCACACCCCTTTCCAATAGCTCCGTCAATTTGTATGTTAAAAAAAAACCTCAAACTCACCACCATGACAGCTTATCCAGGGATACATACGCCGCACGCCAAGACTCAAGGCAGTCCCATCATCCCGTTTTTTGGCAGGGCTTAAACCTGCAAAATTTGGAACTTCCAAAACTCCAAGTGAGCGCAGGAAGGACTTCTCCCCTGAGTCAAAGCCACACACACACAACATCCCTGCAAGGTGGGCAGGGGAGGAGGGAGGGAAGGCAGGCAGGCATGCAGCTGGCATTTCTGGGGGCATAAGGAAGTGAGCCAAGGATAAGCCAGTAATGCATATAAAATGGAATAAATAAATAAATAAACAAAGGAGGGGTGGAATTAAAAGCAGCAGTGTTGCTGAATAAACAGCAAGAAGAACTTTTTTTAAAAAGGCTATATCTGTCTTTTACCAGCAATAGGGGGACGTGCCCGGGGGAGAGGGAAGCAGCTGCCAGTTCAGCTCAAGAAAGCCATTGCTTCACCACGAGAGCTCTAAGAAGTAAATACTCACTTCAACTCATAATAGGCATCGCTCCACCACTAAGAAGTAAACGCTCACTTTGACTCATGATAGGCATTGCTCCACCATTTTACTCTCTTTGGAAGGCTCTGATGGCCTTCCAGTACAGGAGAGAGTGGGGGCACGTCCACGATGAGATGCCCTAGGGGAGCTCATCTCCTTGCACCACATCTTTTCAGTTGTTCCCCAAAGTTAGGGTGGGTAGCAGTGCTGTGTTTCTATCTCTTATTCTTGGCTTAGTATATGATTTCAGGTTGTGTTTGTGCATTTGGTGGGGCTACTGTGTTAAAAAACACTGGGAAAAGTCCGTTCAGATGAAGAAAGAGAAGTTTCCCAGAATCCCAAGTTACCCGTTTTGCCTATGCCCTCCTCTAACTTTGGGATCATGTGATCATGACCGGGAGCTGACTCTGGCCCTCAGCCCTTTGAAAAAGGTATTTTTCCCGCCGATTTTTTAAAAAATTCTAGCGCGCAACCCGCACCACGCAGAGAGGTGAGAGTAGTCTCAAAATGACCCCCCTCCACGACTCTCCAAGCACAAGAATTTTCAGAATGATAGCTTAAAAATCAACCCAGTTATCCCCGATTGTTTTCCTCAATGCAATCCTATGGGCGAAAACTGCCGTTTGAGCCGCGCTGTCCGTTTGTTGACCCGATTTTTAAAAAATTCTAGCAAGCGACCCGCACGATGCAGAGAGGTGAGAGTAGTCTCAAAATGACCCCCATCCACGACGCTCTGTGCACAAGAATTTTCAGAACGATAGCTTAAAAATCAACCCAGTTATCCCCGATTGTTTTCCGCAATGCAATCCTATGGGCGAAATGTTTCAAGATGGCGATCGGAGCGCTCCGCCTGAACTAGGAGCTCCGAAAAATGGGCGCTTCTCTTCGCCTTGCTTCTAGGGGTCCGCGGTCCGCTTCTACTCCACCTCTGGGTAAGGCGGAGCAGGCCAATCCGCTACTGCTTCTCCGCTCCTAATCGGAGCGGAGCACATGCCTACCATTTACCCCCCCAAAAAGTTAAACATAGTCTTGTAGATGGTGTGGCTTCTGTACCAGGCGACCTGCTCGAGTTCTTACTTGTTTTGCTATAGGAGATGTAGTTTCTCTGGGGTGATAAGCGGTATCATGGGTATCCCTAGGATATGAGGACATTTCAACTATCTCCCCAGTCTCTCTGGCAGGGGATTCCGAATGACCTCTTGCCTGGAGGCCAGACTGTGAAGTGGGTGCTCTCTCCTCCTGGAATTGCTGTTCTTGGTCGTGGTTCTGCACACCTGCATTTGATACTAGTTGGCTGCTCCTCCGCAGATGTCTACGGTTTCTTCTGAAGACTTGACCCTCTGGTGTCACCACCTCAAATGACCGTGTGTTCACTTGCCTTTGTACTTCTGCCTTTTGCCATTCCTTGTTCTCTTGCCCTGCTGGCTGAATCCAGACTTGCTCACCACTGTGTAGATCAGGTAGATCTTTGGTCGACTTATTATAATAATGGGCCTGTCTAGATTTTTGTTTTGCTATAGAGTCAGCTCATCTGTTATGGATTTCTGGCTGCAGCAAATTTCCTCGCATTGGAAGTAAGGTCTTAGTTCTTCGACCCATGAGACTCTGAGCTGGACTCGCATCCAAGCCTTGTGATGGCGTGTTCCTGTGGTCTAAGACAGCTAGATATGGATCTGTCCCAGCTTTCTTGGCTTTGACCAAAATACGCTTTGCTGTCTTGACAGCTGACTCAGCTTTCCCATTGCTCTGGGGATAGGCCGGTGACGATGTCTGATGATCAATTCCCACTGTGCTCTGAAGGCCCTAAATTCTTCAGACACAAACTGAGGGCCATTGTCTGAAAATAAAACATCGGGTATTCCATAACGGGCAAAGTGTCCTTTAAGCTTTCTGATAATTGTTTGAGATCGGGTATCTAGCAAGGAGTCTATCTCCCAGAAATTGGAATAGTAGTCCACCGTTATGAGGTAGTCTTTGTCTTGCAACTTGAATAAGTCTACTCCTACCTTTTCCCAAGGCCTCCTTGGAATCTCATGTGGGTGGAGTGTTTCTTTTTGCTGTCTGTCACCTAGAGAATTGCAGATCTCATTGTGCCATGTAAGTTTTCAGCTGATCATTCATGCCAGGCCAATATACGCATTCTCTCGCTCTCCTCAGACAGCTCTCAATTCCCATATGTGAGGAGTGTATCCTTTTCATTATGTCCAAGCGCATTGCCTCTGGGATGATAGCTCTGTTTGCCCTAAAGAGAATTCCATCTTGCACACTGAGCTCCTCTCTCATTGAGAAATAGGGTGTAGCTTCCACTGGTAGCTGATGTTTGGTCTCTGGCCAACCATCCAGGACAATGCGTTTAACTATCTGTAAGTTGGTATCCTGCTCTGTGCCTTCCTGTATTGCTTGTAGGCGTGGCCGTGAAATGGGTAGATATTGCAGCATATTTATTGACTCTATGTCCTTTTCAACTGAACCATCTTCACTGGGCTCTGAGAGATATGCTCTGCTTAATGTGTCTGCCATTACCAGGTGCTTGCCTGGATGATATTGGATCTGTACATCATACTTTTGCAATCTCATCAACATCCTTTGAAGCCTCTTTGGGGCACTCAATAATGGTTTCCGCACAATGATTTCCAGTGGCTTGTGGTCAGATTGGACATGTACTGTCTGTCCAAAAGTGAGCTGGTGGAAGCGTTCCATCCCAAAAAGGACAGCTAACAGTTTTTTTTCAATTTGTGCATAACCTCTCTCTGTTTCTGACAGTGCTCTACTGGCAAAAGCAATTGGTTGTTGTTTTTGTAAAAGGGCTGCTCCTAGCCCCTTCTGTGAGGCATCACATTGTAGGACTAGCTGTTTTCCTGTGGGCTGTAGTACTTCAGTACAGGGGTCTTGGATATAGTATCCTTAATTTTATGAAATGCTTGCTGATGACTCTCTGACCATTCCCATTCTACTTCTTTGTGTGTCAACTGTCTGAGTGGCTCACAGTCAGCTGCTAACCCTTTACAAAACTTTGCCAGGTAGTTTACCATACCTAAGAATCGTTGCACACCTTTCACATCCTTGGCATCTCTCGGATTGCCTTAACTTTTCCAGGGTCCACCTTCAACCCATCTGCAGTCAGCAGGTGGCCAATGTAAGGTACTTCTTTCAGTCTTAATCTGGCCTTATCCTGATTCAATTTGATGTTCCTCTCTCTGCACCTCTCCAGAAAATGGCACAACTTTTTGTCATGATCCCTTGTTGCTTCTATTATCGTATCTCCTTCTCCCACAATTAGGATATCATCTGCGATTATCTTCAGGCCTGGGATGTTCTCTAGCTCTTGATTCAACCTGCGTTGAAACACTTCTGGGGCAGGGCTGATGCCCATTGGCATTTGTAATCAGCGGTATCTGTCAAAAGGGGTTGCAAATGTGGTCAGGTAGCTAGATTCCTTATCCAGTTCTATGTGCCAAAATCCATTTTTCACATCAAACACTGAAAAAACCTTGGCTCGTGATAGGTCACATAGAACATCGTCAATGGTTGGCAGGGGATAATGACTGCGTTTTAATGCCTTATTTAAAGGTTTAGGGTCAATACAAATACGGAGTTTTCCAGAGGGTTTCCGTACAATGACCAAGCTGCTGATCCATTCTGTGCTAGTCTCTACTGGAGCAATTATGCCTTTGCTTTGAAGGCTTGCTAGTTCCTTCTTCAGTGGTTCTGCCAGTGCCATAGGAACTCTCCTTTTAGGGATCTTTACTGGTTCTACTGAAGGATCTACCTCAAGTTTCAATTTCCCTGCCAAATGTCCTTCCCCTTCAAAGACATCCCCAAAATCTTTCAGTATTTTCTCCATAGTCCAAATCCTGGACTGGTTCTGCTCACTGGCTTGTACAGCATTCAGGATGTTCTTATGTTGCACATGAATCAATTGCATAGCTTGGACTGCTTTGCTTCCTAGCAGTGGTCTGTGGGCATTCCCTTCCATGATGATGAACTCTAAGTGATAGAGTCTATTATTCTTTGGATTGCAAATCTTTAGCCTGCACTTCCCCACAGGTTTCAGGGTACTGCTATTGTACATAATGAGAAATTGGCCACATGGTTCCAGATCTGTTTTCTTGTCTATTAGAGCTAATGGCAGCACATTGCAGGTGGCACCACAATCCAGTTGGGAACGAACTGGGTGTTTGTTCAACAACATAGTGGCAAACAATGCGGTGGGGTAGGTTACCTTCTTCCCTGTATTCCCCACTATGTGGACATCATGATTCACTGGACCCAAAGTGAGGCTTAAAACATCCTCACAGTTTTCAGACTCATCGCTTTCATTCTGTATTGTTCTCACAGCCAGCCAATTAGGTTTCTTCTCACTCTTGCACTGACTTTGGAAATGGTTGAGTTTGCCACAACCTTTACACTTCTGTCCATATGCTGGGCACCTTTCTTTTCTCTTTTCATGTTGTTTCCCACAGAACATACACTGTATTTTAGGCAGTCGTCTCTGAGGCTGCCGGCCCTGCTCATTATACGGACTTGACTGGTGTTGGACTGCATGCACCTGCACCTCATGGGTTCCTTCTAATGTCCTAAGCCTCTCTTTAGTAGCTTCAGCTGCCCTAGCAATCTCCAAACAACGAGTCAGTGTTAAATCTGGCTCCCGCAACAGCCTCTCACGGAGATGTTGGTCTGTGGTCCCACAGACAATTCTGTCTCTGATGAGGAAGTCTGTGATAGCCCCAAAATTACAGGTTGTTGCCAAAGTCCTTAGTGCAGTAACATAAGCATCCAGTCTCTCTTCAGACCCCTGCTGCCTCATAAAGAATTGATATCGTTCCATTGTTTCATTTTGTTTAGGTATGCAGTAATCATCCAGCCCTTTTACTAGCTGTTGTAGAGTAGAAGTTGTACTAAACCCAAGAGTTTTGCATATCTCTCGCTCCTTTTCTCCAATCAGATAATATAATAACTTTACCTTTTGCTTTTTTCCTCTTTTGTGAAGGCAAGATCCAGGTACAATTCAAACTCCTCTTTCCAGTTCTGCCAAGCTTGAGCCAGATTAGGCCCAGTGAAATCCAGTGATGGGGGGGCTTTCAAACCTCGCTCCATAATCCAAAATCTCAAGCTGTTTTTTGTTGTTGTTGTAAATGGGTTCTGTTAGACTTCTGACACCATGTTTCAAACATAGGTTTGTTGCAAATGAGGAATGCAGTATTATATAAAAATAAAACTTTTATTGCCTCAAACAAACATAGCTTCTAACTAACTTCTCTCCAGCCCTGACTGACTCCTGAGAGTGCTGAGTCACTGCCTGCCATGTCACCTCCTGATTGGGCGAGTATTCCTTCAATCAAAGTCTGTGTCCCTGACTTCCTCTTCCATCTTCCTGTGTGTCTCACTTAGTTCTACCTATTGATACAGAATCGGACTCAAAGAGTACTTATCAATGGAACCTTCTCAAACTGGGGAGAGGCAACGAGTGGGGTGCCGCAGGGATCAGTCCTGGGCCCAGTGCTCTTCAACATTTTTATTAATGATTTGGATGAGGAGGTGCAGGAAACGCTGATCAAATTTGCAGATGACACAAAATTGGGTGGGATAGCTAATACCCTGGAAGACAGAAACAAACTTCAAAGTGATCTTGATAGGCTGGAGTGCTGTGCTGAAAACAACAGAATGAAATTTAATAGGGATAAATGCCAAGTTCTACATTTAGGAAATAGAAACCAAATGCACAGTTCCAAGATGGGGGACACTTGGCTCAGCAATACTACAAACGAGAAAGATCTTGGAATTGTTGTAGATCGCAAGCTGAATATGAGCCAACAGTGCGATATGGCTGCAAGAAAGGCAAATGCTATTTTGGGCTGATGCTAGGGAAAGTGGAAGGCAAAAGGAAGAGGGGCCGACTGAGGGCAAGATGGATGGATGATATTCTGGAGGTGACAGACTTGACCTTGGGGGAGCTAGGGGTGGCGACAGCCGACAAAAAGTTCTGGCGTGGGCTGGTCCATGAAGTCACGAAGAGTCGGAAGCGACTGAACGAATAAACAACAACAACAAAAAAGAAGTATAGCTTCCAAATCATGTGAGGTACTGGTTGCTCTCTATTCGGCCGTGGTTAGGCCTCATCTAGAGTATTGTGCCCAGTTCTGGGCTCCACAATTCAAGAAGGATGCAGACAAGCTGGAGCGTGTTCAGAGGAGGGCAACCAAGGATGATCAGGGGTCTGGAAACAAAGCCCTATGAAGAGAGACTGAAAGAACTGGGCATGTTTAGCCTGGAGAAGAGAAGATTGAGGGGAGACATCATAGCACTCTTCAAATACTTAAAATGTTGTCACACAGAGGAGGGCCAGGATCTCTTCTCGATCCTCCCAGAGTGCAGGGCACGGAATAACGGGCTCAAGTTAAAGGAAGCCAGATTCCGGCTGGACATCAGGAAAAACTTCCTGACTGTTAGAGCAGTGCGACGGTGGAATCAGTTACCTAGGGAGGTTGTGGGCTCTCCCACACTAGAGGCATTCAAGAGGCAGCTGGACAAGCATCTGCCAGGGATGCTTTAGGGTGGATTCCTGCATTGAGCAGGGGGTTGGACTAGATGGCCTTGTGGGCCCCTTCCAACTCTGCTGTTTTATGATTCTATGATTCTATGATATGCCTGCCAGCAATCTAGCTGCTGCATTTTGCACTAGCTGCAACTTCCGAGTCATCTTCAAAGGCAGCCCAATGTAGAGTGTATTGCAGTAGTCTAAATGGGAAGTTACCAGTACATGCACCACTGTGGCTAGGTTGTCCCTGTCCAGGAAAGGCTGTAGCTGGTGGATTAGTCAAAGCTGGCCCCAAGTACTCCATGCCACGGAGTCCACCTGGGCCTCCAGTGACAAGGAGGGATCTAGGAGTACTCCCAAGCTACGCACCTACTCCTTCAGAGCGAGTGTAACCCTATCCAGAACAGGTTGCTTACCCAATTCCAAGACTCGGGAACCACCAATCCACAGAGCTTCCATCTTATCAGGATTCAGCTTCAGTTTATTGGCCTTCATCCATCCCATTACAGCCTCCAGGCACTGGTCCAGCACCTTCACCACCCCAGCTGACTCAGACGACAAGGAGAAGTAAAGCTGAGTATCATCAGCATACTGAAGACACCTAACCCCCAAACCCCTAATGACCTCACCCAGGGGCTTCATATAGATGTTGAACAGCATGGGGGATAGAATAGAACCCTGTGGCAACCCACAGCTTAATAGCCATGGGGTAGAACAGGAATCCTCCAATACCACTCTCTGGAATTGGCCCTGCAAGTAGGAGCAGAACCACTGTAACACAGTGCCTCCAACTCCCATCTCACAGAGCCGATCCAGTAAGATACCATGATCAGTGGTATCAAAAGCCACTGAGAGATCTAGGAAGATCAACAGGGTAGCACTCCCTCTGTCTTTCACCCGGAGTAGGTCATCAGTCAGAGCCAGTGCTGTGCCCTGGCCTGAAACCAGACTGAAATGGGTCCAGATAATCAGTTTCTTCCAAGAACGTCTGAAGCTGCCCAGCCATCACATGCCCAAGCACCAAAAAGGGGATGTTTGCGATGGGGCGGTAGTTCTCACATACCTCTGGGTCCAGGGAGGGCCTCTTCAGGAGAGGGTGCACTACAGCCTCTTTCAAGGATTGCCATTCTCAAGAAACCTGAATAAAGTATATTAGTCATTTTCACCAAAAATTGTCAGAACTTGATAGTATGCATGAGCAAAAATTGGAGTAAAAAGGGTAAATGCTTCAATATTCAATACTTTTAAACTTGCTGAACCTATGTTAATTTTTATTAACATTGATTGAAATATGGAACATTTATAGACCTCATCAAGCAGTAAAACATGGATATCAAGTTTCAAGGTATTTAGCTTAACAGGTGTGATTTTGTAAGCAATAGAAGTTTGAAGCTTATAATGGTGGTGGGCGGGGAGTTTGTTGTTTTTTCCAACTCCCCTTAGCTAAAGAGGCACTTTAATACTTTGGGATGACCTCAACAGCTAACCCATCTGGTGGGTTACTCAGGAATGATATGTTTCTAGGGTTTTCACCTATTGCCTTTGAATCTTTTTCATATCTACTTATGATTACATCGCTGTACTTATGATACATTAATCATAATAAATTGATTTAGTCTACAGGTAAAATGGATGAAAACCAGTTTGTTGCAGTAACCAGTACCAGTGCAGCCAAAATCTTTAATCTGTATCCACGAAAGGGCAGGATTGCTGTGGGTTCTGATGCTGATGTTGTGATCTGGGATCCAGAGAAAGGGAAGACAATCACAGCCAAAAGTCACAAATCGGTAAGAGGAATAGCTTTTCTGAAGGCCAGTTGAGACATGATTGTTTTTAATGTTGCAGATTGCTGAAAAGTTCTCACCCATGGCAGAGCAACATATGCACAAATGGTCCTTACTGTATGCATCACCCAATCATATTCAGTGAATGGTTGTCAGAAGTGATGCTACCAGAAACACAGAGGTACTCACGTGCATACCTTGCATACCATTGGACAACAGAAGAAACTTTTAAGTGGCCTACAAACACGTCGCAATGTCTAAACCTTGGTAGACCTGTAGTGCTGTGCAAAAGCAGGAATACAAGTTATTCATACTGTATAATTAGATGTCCCTTCACCTTTTGCGGTTCTGTGATGTTGACCTTGAACAAAATGTTTAGGTAAAGTGGATTTTATTATTGCATTTAGTTATTTACAACGTTTCTATACTGCTCCATATCTAAGACAGATTCCAAAGCGGTATAGAAATGTGGCTGTGATCCAAAGTGGCTTTGATACAAAGAATTGCTTAGACTTGTGTGTGTTGGGTATGTGTGTGTGCATGCACTCACCCAGTGGCATATTTGACATTTTCCCTCCATATGCCATATTAACAGTGATGCAGTGGAGCCAAGTCTCACAAGATTGAAGAGCTAGGCCGTTTTTGATTAGCAGGACAATGACATCATCTGCCCTTTCACTTTAGCTTCCCTATTGCCCCCTGAGTGTACCTGCAATCTTGATAGTAGCTGGTGAGGAAATGTTTTTTTCCAACTACAATATATTGCTGGGTAGGGTGACCATATGGAAAGGAGGATAACACTCCTGTATCTTTAACAGTGCATAGAAAAGGGAATTTCAGCAGGTTATATGCATGCAGCACCTGGTGAAATTCCCTCTTCATCACAACAGTTAAAGCTGCAGGAACATAGCTAGAGTGACCAGATACAAAAGATGGCAGGGCACTAACTTCCAAGAATTCTGGAAAGATCTGACCCTGTTGACTTTCCCTTTTGAGAAACTTTTCATCAATTTCACTTTAGGGAATTTTTCTCTTTTGAAGTCAGAAGTGACTGTGCTGGAATTGTTTGGCAATTTCCACTGACATATAATTTAAATTCAATAGCACTGTGGTCACTGTTTCCAATGATACATCTCACACTAGGTTCTGGTTGGTTCTGTGACCAACTGTTCTTTGACAATCATTTACAGTATCTAGACATTTTACTTCTTTATCATGACCAGAACACATATATATCCCATCTATGTGAGGGTAACTTAAGTCACACATTACCACAACCCTTTGTATGTGCTCTTGATTTCATTCTCCATCTCAAGACCACACTAAGCATTTGGTCAGAGAGTCCTTAGTATTAAAATTATATTTCAGTTTTCTCATGTGAACTGAAACTGGACTGGTCAGCTCAGATGCAGTACACTGGAACAACTTCAGTTGCAGCTGAACCAAAATATTTAATTGCTTGACTTCCTGATGATTAAAAACTAAACTAACATACTTAACACCTTCTGCAGTTGAATTAATAAGGTACAAAGCATGCCTATAAATATATGAGAATAAGCTCTTTTTGTTTTTGTTCAGGCTGTTGAGTATAATATCTTTGAAGGCATGGAATGCCATGGTGCTCCCCGCATAGTCATTAGCCAAGGGAAGATTGTATTTGAGGATGGAAATCTCTATGTAAGTAAAGGAATGGGCCGTTTCATTCCCCGGAAGCCTTTCCCTGAATACCTGTATCAACGTATCAAAATTAGAAATAAGGTAGGTTTGCATACATCTTCAGAGTCAAAGATTTTTACTTTGTTGTTGTTAACTATTTGTATAATGTATTGTGGTGCAAAAAATGCTTTAATAACAGGTTTATGAGTTATCTAGGGTGAGAGAGTGTGATGTGCCCAAGCTAATCCAATTTGGTTATACCATTGCCTAATCGAAGGAATGAAATATCGCAGCATATGAAGGTTGGCTGTGGCTTCAACACTCTGCAGGATTGGGGGCAGATTTAAGATTAACCACACCCAGAGGGTGATTATTCCTAATGTTTGTGGGTCTTCGGAGGTTTTTTGATTGACACACCTTTGACTATTTGGCAGTATAGAAATGTAACAAATGAATAAATAAATAAATAAATATCTAGCATTCCAATTAGTGCTTTTGTCATTCTATGGAATATGGTGATGGTCAACAACAACAATATATTGCAGTCAATAGACAAAGGTTACATACAAAAGGACTGAGCATACAGTTAGCTATTAAAAAGATAAGTAATCATAGAGGATCTAATAGAAATGGCCAAGTTCAAAAACTTGGCCATATGCTCAGTGACTGATTTGTCTGAGTTCCAAAGTAATAGGGACATTAAGAATTCAATTGGGTAACCAGTAAAAGATTGTAAAATGGGGTTCAGAAGATCATTCCTAGCCCCTTGATAAAATCTACAGAACAGTAACACATGTGATAGGGTTTCCACCTTGGTATTTTTACAGGGATAGCATCTGTTGAACAGTGGGATTTTGTTGTACCTGCCATCTAAAAGTTTAGAGGGAAGAATGTTAAGTCTGGCTAGTGAGAATGCTCTCCTGTATGTGGGGATTGTTAACCAGTGCAGCTAGGGTGGTGATCCAAGCCATTGACAAGATCACGCCTAGGTTTCTTCTCATCTGACTTCTTGGCATACTTGGGAGCTGAGAGCAATAAAACAGCTGGGATGATGACTGGAATGTAGGTAGTGAAAAACTCAAAGCAGATATGAATAAACACAGAGAAGTTATCATCTTATAGTCTACTCTGTGGTGTTAATGATGGTGAAGAGCCAATAATTTTCTGCCACCATTTTATCTTTACAATGCTGTCCAGCAGATCTTTTCTGAGTGGTACATGCCAGCAAGCAGATGTTAAAGGGACCTTCTGGTCTGCTGTGTCTTGTTTGCTAAGCATTTGGATTTCATTATCAGTGAATCCCCAGTGACTTGGCTGCAATATTTCTATTTATTTATTTATTTATTTATTTAAGCAATTTTTATGCCACCATTCAGCCAAAAAAGGCTCTCACGGCAGCTTACAAAAGTATTTCTTGACAGTCCCTGCCCACAGGCCTACAATCTAAAAGACATGACACAAAAGGAAAGGGGATTGGGAGGGAGGAGGAGAGGGGAAAGGAAAGCAAATTCAGGCACTACAATCTTAGTTGCAAAAAATATTAGTGAATGTAGCAAGAGCACTTTTGAGTCATGTGTTGTTGGATGAATTTCAGCTATTGAGGCCTGACAACAACATGCTTGGAGAGAAATGGGCCACCACTTGCCTGATTGGCATTCACCTTTCCAGGGTCACATGATGGCAAGCAGGAATGGGCTGAGTGGTTGGGTCCAAGAGGCCAGAAACACCTTCATGTTTTGAATTCTTGGGGAGAGTGGAATATACATTTATCCAAAAGAGTACTAGACCTAAAGGCCAGTTGACCTGAAGAATTAAGATATTACTGCTAGTACCTACATCAAGCTGTAAAATATGTGAGTTGTTACCTGTTAAAATCATAGTTTCCTGGCTGTCCTGGGCACAACCTCTATTAGATTTAGCTGGTTGGGTGTGTACAAGGTGGGAAAAGCCATAGAGGTGACCCAGATTTCTTGAATAAAAAGAATTTTAATTTGGTACCATTTAAAAAAAATTCTTATCTACCTGTTTAGAAGACTATCTTGTGACATTCTAGGAAAGTACTCTAATAGAAGTAGCAATGCTAGCCTGTGAGCACTGACCAACCCTCTTAGGTCTGACATCCATCCCTGGGAAAAATTTGGAGCAGATTATAAAGTCAACCTTTAAGAAACAAATTACAAATAACAAATCCTGTCAGACTAATCTGATCTCATTTTTTCATCGGGTAACCTCCCTTGTGGACTGTGGGAATGCTGTGGACGTCATGTATCTTGACTTCAGCAAAGCTTCTGACAAAGTGCCCTATGATATTCTGATTAACAAACTAGCTAAAAGTGGGCTACATAGAACAACTATTAGGTGGATTCATGGTTGGCTACAGAATCAGACTCAAAGAGTACTTATCAATGGAACCTTCTCAAACTCGGGAGAGGCAACAAGTGGGGTACCACAGGGCTCAGTCCTGGGCCCAGTGCTCTTCAAAAAATTTATTAATGATTTGGACGAGGAGGTGCAGGGAACACTTATCAAATTTACAGATGACAAAAAATTGGGTGGGATAGCTAATACCCTGGAAGACAGAAACAAACTTCAAAGTCATCTTGATAGGCTGGAGTGCTGGGCTGAAAACAACAGAATGAACTTTAATAGGTATAAATGGCAAGTTCTACATCTAGGGGGGAAAACAAAATGCACAGTTACAAGATGGGGGATACTTGGCTCAGCAATACTACAAATGAGAAGGATCTTGGAATTGTTGTAGATCACAAGCTGAATATGAGCCAACAGCGTGATGTGGCTGCAAAAAAAGCAAATGCTGTTTTGGGATGCATTAATAGAGGTATAGCTTCCTAATTGCGTGAGGTACTGGTTCCCCTCTATTCGGCCCTGGTTAGTCTTCATCTTCAGTATTGCATCCAGTTCAAGAAGGATGTAGACAAGCTGGAGGATGTTCAGAAGAGGGCAATGAGGATGATCAGGGGTCTGGAAACAAAGCCCTTTGAGGAGTGACTGAAAGAACTGGGCATGTTTAGCCTGGAGAAGAGAAGATTGAGGGGAGACATGATAACACTCTTCAAATACTTAAAAGGTTGTCACACAGTTCTAGTTCCCCTCTATTCAGCACTAGTTAGACCTCATCTTGAGAATTGCGTCCAGTTCTGGGCACCACACTTCAAGAAGGATGCAGACAAGCTGGAACGTGTTCAGAGGAGGGCAACGAGGATTATCAGGAGTCTGGAAACAAAGCCCTATGAGGAGAGACTGAAAGAACTGGGCATGTTTAGCCTGGAGAAGAGAAGATTGAGGGGAGACATGATAGTACTCTTCAAATACTTAAAAGGTTGTCACACAGAGGAGGGCCAGGTTTTCTTCTCGATCATCCCAGAATGCAGGACGCGGAATAATGGGCTCAAGTTACAGGAAGCCAGATTCCAGCTGGACATCAGGAAAAGCATCCTGACTGTTAGAGCAGTATGACAATGGAACCAGTTACCTAGGGAGGTTGTAGGCTCTCCCCCACTAGAGGCATTCAAAAGGCAGCTGGACAACCATCTGTGAGGTATGCTTTAAGGTGGATTCCTGCATGGAGCATGGGGTTGGACTCGATGGTCTTATAGGCCCCTTCCAACTCTACTATTCTGTGATTCTATGATTCTATGAATAGCAGCATCTTGTTTATGAGATCCTGTTCCTTCAGATGAATTTTCAATATCCTTGTCTTCACATGGCCTATCTATTGCTGGAGTCTGAGAGGGTGAAATTGACTGCCACTCACATACAACTTCTAAACCTAAGGAGTGTTCGTCTGCTATAGAGTTCTGTGCTGCATAATATACAGTTTGAGGGAAAGGTGGAACTTTGGCCCTATTCCTTAGAGGGTGCACAGAAGGAAGGAATAATAAATTTATCTCCACTGTAACATTTTGTAATTTGTTTTGAAATAATCGCAGCTCAGTTAGATTTGATTTTCCTGGAGATATGGACTTAGTGGGCTCAGTAGCAGATAGGGGCAAGGATGATATAAATGGTATCCAACAAGATAGTGATTGTCTTGCTGTTTGCTCTTCTGCAACGTTCTCCTCCAGGGTATTTAAAAATAGATGGTCTCAGTGTTCCCACAGAACCAATGTCATCTGATTGTAGAGCTGAAGCCTTAGAAAGGTTTTGCAAAGTGCAGAGCAGCCTTTGGCTAAACTTTTCAAAAGCGTATGAAGCCTGCCAGTGATATACTGTAGACTGTAGTTCCATTACCAGCAACTCATAGAATATTTCACTTAAAGCTCCTTCTTCAGGTATGACAGTACCAAATGGTTGTTCAGTTGGGGAGAGCTTTTCACCAGAATCTACAACATAATGACTCTCAATCTGGTGAGCTAGCCCAGAGATAAACCCTCTACATTCAAAATTGGATAAGCATTTCAGAGAGAATTCTTATTCATATGCCTGGCAAAATCTAACTCTTTAATTTTAATCTCATCATTACCATCTAGATTTATTAAATTGTTAAAAGGAGAATTCGATGCAGGACACAAAAATGGAATAAAAGAATTGACAGAAGCACTAGTGCAATTCCAACAGGTGGAAGGTTCAAAAGCAAATCTGAAGGAATCAGACCTCATGTGTTTAAATATAGGACCCCAAAAACAAATAGAAATTTCAAAGCAGACAGAGTCCAATCCAGGAGAACTTCCTGTCTTTGGGTCTCTATAACCTGACAATTCATAGATAATCCTTCAATCAAAAGTTGACTCCAGATGTTAAAAATGCCCTCAGGCATGCTTCAGCATACTTCAGAGTACTCCTCCTGTAGACAGGCTTGTGAGAGTCTGTTGTATTCAAACAATCCTAGACTGTAAAACTGGACCTAAATTTCAGGATTTCAATCACTAAAACAAATTCTACAATTCCCCAGATCTCCAATTCTGGTCTCAATGTTCAGCATCTGGTGATTCCTCTCAGTAGTGGCCCTCTCTTCTCTTCCCTCTCTCTTGTCCAGGCCTCAATAGGATCTACTAGCCCAACACCTACCAAACTCTTACCTTGTTCTTTTGTTCTGTTTTCTTGTTCTTACGTTGTGTTCAAAAACAATTACTCCCTTATAAATCTGCAGGCTAACAGGCAACATTAAAGTATTGTGGGAGCATAATTCTTCAAGTCGGAAAAGGTTTGTTTGCCTCTGTTATCAAAAATGAGGTGTAACTTTTTCCTCCTCTCTGGGCCCATGTCCCAGGTCAGTTGTAAACCTCAGCTTTTACTTCATGGGAAAGGAACCATTTCTTAGCCCTGCTGTAGAGATAGATTTGACAGTAAAACACTAAAAGGAAAAAAATGGAACACTCAGAAACTCAGTCTGCTGCTCTGTGAGTGGAAACCAGAAGCCTGAATGGAAATCTATGGCTCCAAGCAATAGAGTTACTAATACTACTACAGTGAGACTTCTTTAGGAGAGAGACCAAAAAGATATATCAGAAGCTGTTTCAATTATTCTCTGTTCTTTGTTAGTTGCTGTCTCTTTGCAGCAGCAGGATAGTCAGGTTGTTTACCTGTAACTGAAGTTCTTTGAGTGGTCTTCTGTGTATTCACACATATGGGCTGTGCTTGTTTCGGGAAAACTTACAATATCTGAAGAAAATTTTGGTGGGAACCCTTCCCAACTCTCCCAGTGCGCACACTCCAGCAGGTTCCCACTCCCTTCCTCAGTTCAAAAGGGACCACCAATTTTGGCCCCTTCGAACTGATGAAAACTGATGAAAAAATCAGTAAACAACTGATTCTGATACAAAAGTGGCGATAGTGGGAGAGTTGTGTAAATGCACAGATGACCACTCAAAGAACTTCAGTTACAAGTAAGCAACCTGAATTCTTCATAGTCTCTCTGCATCACACATATGAGCAAATACCAAGCTTCACCAGGAGGAGAGTTGGGTATCCTATTGCAAAATGGCAGACAGCACCATCCAACCAAAAAAGCAGACCTGGCGAACTCAGATATCCAGTCGGTAATGCTTTACAAAGGTAGATAGAGTAGACCAAGTTGCTGCCTTACAATACACCCCTTCAAAAAGCCACCAATGTAGCCATTGCCATCATAGAGCGTGGCCAAATCTGTTTAGAAAGCTGAAATCCCGATAGGTCATAAGGGCAAGGAATAAAAGGAACATGATAGTCAGAGACTACTACCGACCACCCAATCAAGGAGAAGACGAGGATGAAACTTTTGAGAAACAAGTTGCCTGTGTTTCAAGGAAATGTGATGTAGTAATGACGGGGGACTTCAATTATCCCAATATCTGTTGGGAGACAAATACTGCCAAACGTGGCCCTTCCAAGAAATTCCTGACATGTGTGGGTGATAACTTTCTCCTACAGAAAGTGAAGAAATTAACTAGGTGATTGACTATCCTTGACTTGATATTGACCAATAAGGATGACTTAGTGAATAAAAAGGCACTTACGGGAACTCTAAGGGAAAGTGACCACGACATACCTGAATTCTTGATTTTAAAGCAGGGTGGATAAAAATCAATGATTTAATATATTTATGAAATTGGATTTTTTAATTTAAATTGGATTTTTTTAATAAAATACTATTTGAGGAAAAATCTTTCTAAAGATAGTTTTCTATTTAAGATACATTATAGTCCAAAGGTTATTCATCATGAAATAAGGATTAATTTTTAATTACATAGCATGAGGCTGTTTAAATTTTTTGGTAAATGAATTCCATTATTTTTTTAATGTTTTTATACCACCCAATAGCCAAAGCTCTCTGGGTGGTTCACAAAAATTAAAACCATAAAGCGCATAAAAACAAGCAACAATCTAAAAACACAAATACAAAATACAATATAAAAAGCACAACCAGGATAAAACCACACAGCAAAAATTGATTTAGGTTAAAATATGGAATTAAAACAGCAAAGTTTAAATTTAAGTTAAATCAGGTGTTAAAATACTGAGAAAATTAAAGGCCTTCAACTGGTGACGGAAAGAGTACACTGTAGGTGCCAAGCGAACCTCTCTGGGGAGCTCGTTCCATAGCCGGAGTGCCACAGCAGAGAAAGCCCACCTCCTAGTAGCCACCTGCCTCACTTCCTTTGGCAGGGGCTCATGGAGAAGGACCCCTGTGGATGATCTTAAGGTCCAGGCAGGCACATATGGGAGGAGGCATTCCTTCAAATAGGAGGAAAGGAAAGGAACCTCTCCTGTAAGCACTGAGTCATTACTGACTCTTGGAGGGATGCCAGCTTTCGCTGACGTTTTCTTGGCAGGCCTTATAGCGGGGTGGCTTGCCATTGCCTTCCCCAGTCGTAATTACCATTCCCCCAGCTAGCTGGGTACTCATTTTACCGACCTCGGGAGGATGGAAGGCTGAGTTAACCCAAGCCGGCTGCCTGAAACCAGCTTCTGCTGGGATCGAACTCAGGCCGTGGGGAGAGTTTCGGCTGCAGAAACTGCTGCTTTACTGCTCTGCGCCACACGAGGCTCTCCTTCAAATAACCTGGCCCCAAACCATTTAGGGCAGTGGTTCCCAAACTTTTTCAAGTTACTGCCCCCTTGGTTCCACAAACTCATGTCCAGTGCCCCCTACCTACACTATAAAATCATTATTCAGAATAGCAGTTTTCAACGACCCACTAAGGAAGATAATAACAATAAAATTCAAAACAGTAACAAATTCATAATCAACAGGTTCCCTCAGAAGTAAGTCTCATGGAGTCCAATGGGGTCGAGGAGGGAGAGGGAAGGGTTAACGACAGCGGCGGCAAGCCCCTCACCAAGGAGCATCCGGCGGGGCCAAAATGCTGCTGCAAGAGAACGCATGTTCTTAAAAAGGTCAATCACAGCAGTATCCTAACTTTAAAAAAAATCTCCATTTTTTGCAGTTGGTATATCAGCCTAAGCTGATAAAAGGTGCTCTTTGTCACTAAGTTCACCTGTGCCCCAAGTGACAGTTCTGGATCCAAGAGCACCCCGAAACTACGACCCGATCCTTTAGGGAGAGTGCAACCTCGTCCAGACAGGGCAAACATCACCTCGCCAGACAGATGAACCACCCGCTAACAGTACTTCCATCCTCTATTAGTGGAACTGCATTAAGCGTGGTGTCCAACTCAAGACGAATCTGAGTGACTTTATCTTCAAAGTGCCCTGCAAACTCATCAAAGCGTGCTACCGAGGGTTCAACCATCTCACGCCCCAGCCCAGAGTGTAACAGGCCACGAACCACCCGGAAAAGCTCTGCCGGACGACACTGTGAAGATGCAATGCTGGTGGTAAAAAATATCTCTTTACCACCCTCACCGCCACAGAGTAGGCTCAATGGTGAGCTCTAACCCGTGTTTGGTCAGACTCAGCACAAGTTTTCGTCCACCTGCATTCTAGTCATCTCCTCTTGCTTCATTGCCCTCAAGTGTATACCAAGGAGCTCGCCAGGCTCTGCTCAGAGGGAGAGGGCACTTGGGCGCGATCGTGTCAACCGCCCGAGTCATCTCTGCAATCCACAGAGCGACCTGGGCTTCGACAGGAGCACCGGCCATATTAGCAGGAATATCCCCCAGAGCCCTCTGGAATCCATTGGAGTCCATTACCCTCCGGGGCAGACAATTTTAATAGGCCCCCCACCCTTGCAGAGGGGAAAGGTTGCCGAGAGTCTAAACCTCATTAGGAAGTGATCTGGTCATGACAAGGGAGTGGATGTTACTTCGCCCACTTTGATCACCATCCTCCTGTCCAATCCATTCACAATGTCATGCTCTTCTAGAGATTTCTGTAAGATTATTTTTCTCCTTCCAATAAAGTACAGAAGAAAAGTTGTCCAAATATGAATGATTAACCCATTAAACTAGAGATAGTTCACCTCATAATAATGTCATAATTATCTATGATGTGTTTCTAATAGTATAACCAAATCAGTATTTTTTTTTATATAACTGTCAAACTAATCTGAAAAGTTGCTATTCTAAAAATGAAACCTTCATCTGGTTGTAAATATATTAAAATTATACCAGCAAGAATGAGTCTTTGGTAACTCTGAGTTGTGTAAAATATAGCGAGGAAGAGTGCACTTTTTTGGGGGGGGGGGAGTCACATGATTAAATTGAGTTTCTAAGTAGTGATTTAAATCATGATTTAAATCAAATTCACCCAGTTTTAAAGGAAGCAAAAGCTGAGTGTAGCCATACACGTACTCTGGATTTTAGGAAAGCCTATTTTAATAAACTCAGAACTATGATAAGAAAGGTCCCATGGCAAGAGACCCTAATGAGAAAAGGAGTCCAAGATAGGTGGGAGTTTTTAAAAAAGGAAATTTTAAAGGCACAATTATGAACAATTCCAAAAAGGAAAAAAGATAGAAGACAACAGAAGAAACTAATGTGGCTCCACAAAAAGCTTAGAGATGACCTGAAAACAAGAAACGATACATATAGAAAGTGGAAGGAAATCCAGGCTACAAAAGAAGAGTACAGATAGGTAGCACAGAAGTGCTGAAATGGTGTCAGGAAGGCTAAAGCTGAGAATGAGCTGAGACTAGCAAGGGACTCTAAAAGTAATAAAAAGGCTGTCTTCAGATGCATGAATAGTAAAGGACAGAGGAAAGAAATGGTGTTTCAACAGCTTAATGAGGATGGCAAATTGATGACAAAGAAAAGGCTGAAGTTCTCAATTCCTACTTTGACTCAGTCTTCTCCCAAAACAGGGTCTACGACCCTTCCCGTGGAAAAAGTGAACTACAAGCTGAAGGGGCAGGATTAGAGTTTGAGATTGATAAACAAATGGTCAAGGAACACCTAATATCTTTGTACAAGTTCAAATCTCCTGGGTCTGACTGTGAAGGAGGAGAAATAAGAGGCTGTCAGTAGACATGTTCAGCTCCAGCCATGTCCTGCTGGGACTGCCTCGGCCTGCACTTCTTGCTCACCAAGTGCTCCATCAGGAGGGCCGGCCCACCTACTTTCCCCCATTTATTGGGCCTATTTCTGGGCATGTGCAGAGTGCCTCCCCTTCCTCCATCTTAAGGGTGAAGGTTGTACATGCGCTTTCCCCAGTTTCTGAAGAAACAACGATATCAGGATGGGGTGCCTTTGAGCATGTCCAGAGTTCAGCCTCTCAAAGTCACGCTGTTGTATCTAGTTATTATTTTAAAACCACACATGGCAGGTGGGAGGAAGCACCACAAATGGATGCAGCCCATTTAGGTGGGTTGTTTCCGTTTATGTAGAATTGGGTTGACTGCTTGAGAGAGACCTTAGGAATCATATTGGTTGCCAAAGGCTGGTAAGTCCAGCCTTCCACCCAAGGCATGCTGGCAGTTCTGCCCAAGGCATGCTGATAGTTGAAGGCATGAACATAGGTTTTTTTATTAGATTCTTTCCAAATACTTAAAACCCCAAAATTCATGTTTTTAGATTTTTCTGGTATATTGTACAGCCAGACCTATCACTGTGTCAAATTTCAAGTTTCTAACTTATCTGGAAGTGGGTAAACATTTCTGGACATACATGACATACACATACTTTCTTTTTTATAGGTAGAGATTTTTATTTTTTATTTATTTATTACGTTTATATACTGCCCCATAGCCTAAGCTCTCTGGGCGGTTTACAACAGTTAAAAACAGTGAACATTAAAAACAAATATACAAAAATTTAAAACCATCAAAAGCATAAAAACAACAATATCCACTTAAAACAAACTATTCTGGAGTCAGTTAAAAAAAAAATCAGCATATGTTGTTAACAGCCTGGGAGAAAAGTCTTGACCTGGTGCCGAAAAGATAACAATGTTGGCACCAGGTGAGCCTCGCCGGGGAGATCATTCCCTAATTGGGGGGCCACCACTGAAAATGCCCTCTCCCTTGTTGCCATCCTCCGAGCTTCCCTTGGAGTAGACACTCAGGGGAGGACCTTAGATGTTGAGCATAGTGTACGGGTAGGTTCATGACAGGAGAGGCGTTCCGTCAGGTATTATGGTCTCAAGCCGTGTAAGGCTTTATAGGTTAAAACCAACACTTTGAATCGGGCTCAGAAATGTATAGACAGCCAATGCAAGCAGGCCAGAATCGGTCTTATATGTTAAACCTTCTGGTTCTGGTTATCAATCTGGTCGCTGCATTTTGCACAAGCTTCAGCTTCCGTACCATCTTCAAAGGCAGCCCCACATAGAGTGCATTGCAGTAATCTAATTTGGAGGTTACCAGAGCACGGACAACTGAAGCTAGGTTATCCCTGTCCAGATAGGGGCATAGCTGGGCCATCAACCGAAGTTGGTAGAAAGCACTCTCTACCACCGAGGCCACCTGAGCCTCAAGGGACAGAGATGGTTCTAGGAGAACCCCCAAGCTACAAACCTGCTCCTTCAGAGGGAGTGCAACTCCATCCAGAACAGGTTGAACACCCACTATCTGGTCAGAAGAACCACCCACTAACATCTCAGTCTTGTCTGGATTAAGTTTCAGTTTATTAGCCCTCATCCAGTCCATTGTCACAGACAGGCACCGGTTCAGCACATCCACAGCCTCACCTGATGAAGATGAAGAGTAATAGAGCTGTGTGTCATCAGCGTACTGATGACAACACACTCCAAAACTCTGGATGACCGCCCCCAACAGTTTCATGTAAATGTTAAACAGCACAGGGGACAAGACTGACCCATGTGGAATCCCATACTGGAGAATCCACAGGGCCTCGCAATGTTCCCCAAGCACAATCTTCCGAAGCCAACGAGCCAAGTAGAAGCAGAACCATTGCAATGCAGTACCTCCCACTCCCAACTCAGCCAGTTGTTCCAGAAGGATACCATGGTTGATGGTACTGAAAGCCGCTGAGAGTTCAAGGAGAATCAACAGAGTCACACTCCCCCTGTCTTTCTCCCGACATAGGTCATCATACAGGGCGACCAAATCCAAATGTGCCCATTGGCCCAAGTGTTGGGGGGGGGGGGGTGTCTTGTCATATATTGCAAAGCATGTTTCTGTGCCAAAACCAGGCCTGAAACCCGACTGAAATGGATCCAGATAATCAGTGTCATCCAAGAGTGTCTGGAGCTGCCCACCACCACCCGCTCAAGGACCTTGCCCAGGAATGGAACATTTGCCACCAGCCTGTAGTTACTAAGATTTTCTTGGTCTAGGGAGGATTTCTTCAGGAGTAGTCTCACTACAGCCTCTTTCAGATGGCCTGGGACCACTCCTTCTCGCAGAGATGCATTCATCACTTCTTTGGCCCAGCCAGCTGTTCCATCCCTGCTAGCTTTCATTAGCCAAGAGGGGCAAGAATCCAATATGGAGGCAGTTGCACGAACCTTGTCAACATCCTCGAGTTGTTCCAACTGAAACTGGTATCAGTTTTTACCAATGTACCACAGTACCCACAGAATCATGCCAATGCACTTGCTAGAATATCAGCCCCAGGCTGGATTCCTTCCCTAAACACCCCCACCCCCACAAAAAAACAACAACCCCACCATTATGGAATGGGTGCTATGCCTGGTGGAGAGAGGAAGTTTTCATTCTATGAAATGGGTGTTTTTCTAGAGCAGAAAACTGGATTAAAACATCATTCAGCCACACTAGTTTGTGTTCTGTGAAATGGGTATTTTGTGATTGGCCACGCCCACCAGAGCAGTCATTTTATGAATGGATATGCTCTCATAGTAGCATTTTTGTGATGGTGCCCACAATACCATAAAAAAATCCAAATGTGCCCATTGGCCCAAGTGTTGGGGGGGGGTGTCTTGTCATATATTGCAAAGCATGTTGTTTCCAGGGGCTTAAGAATAAATGTTAACATATATATGCCCTCCCACTCTTGCACAAGAGGTGGATGTGACAATGGAGGAAGCATGAATCACTCACATCTGCTCTGCTGCCCCTTTGGGTGAACATTTATAGCCACCCACAGCATAGATCTTGACTGATAAAAGATTGAAACTACAACATTGGAAAAATAAAAGTTTACTGCTTATAATGCAATGGATTGAAGACCTAACAACACTAGCAACATTTGAAAGACTGGTATATAGGTGCCATTCACAATTGGACTTATATTTAGGTATTTGGTCTGTCTTTACTAAAGTTTATGTGATTTTTTTAAAAAAAGAACATAATATTTGAAACTTGAGGTTTTTAAAGTATGTAGTTACACTTGCATTTTTCATTTTATTGTTTTGTTTTGTTTTGTTGAAACTTACAATTAAAAAAGTGATTTTAAAAAGCATTGATTTTGCGTGCAGGTACTGTGGGTAAAATGCCAGACCACTGAGGATGAGTCAATGCATTTCTCTTTTTAATACATAGGTAACAGAATTCCAAGGAGTTTCCAGAGGAATGTATGATGGTCCAGTCTATGAAGTCCCAGCAACAACAAAATATGCAACTCCTGCACCTTCCACTAAATCATCTCCTGCCAAAAACCAGCCCCCACTAATCAGGAACCTCCATCAATCGAATTTTAGCTTATCAGGTGAAACAGTGTGATAAACTATCAGAAAACCTTTTAAAAACATGATGCCCCATTAGAGATAATATTTGTAAAAAGCCACCCCTCAGCAATTTAGCAAGGGACAGTTGTGGCATAATAGACAGCTGCAGCATTGAAGAGCCATTTTGGGCAGGAAGAAAGTTTTCAGATTGAGTTGAGGCCCAGCTGCAAATGCAGCCTTATGCTGTACTATGTATGGCTCTGGGCACTTCTAATGAGCACTACATCTGTATACATGGGACTGGATGAAGGGTGCCCCCTTCCAACCGCCTAGTTTATATAGAACAGACAATAACTGCACAGACTACTTTTCTGAGAATGGTCCCATGATTTTACTAGTGCTGTATTGAAATACTCATTAGCTTCTATGAAACATTGCAGCAGGGGCTCAAGATCCAGTTTTAAATTAGTGTATGACTGATGTCAATTCATTACTTCAGAGCTCTTTCCCCTGAAAGTTATGCAATAGTGTGCATTTTCCAAAAACAATATTTGTGGAAGTCAGAATCAGTTTTCAACTACAATAGATAAAACCATTTTATGAAAAGATCATCCAAACTTAGCTTTTGTAATTACTGGGGCCATTGAATGCTGAATTAATGAAAGTCTAGAGAAGCTATTAACTATCACTGAACTTCTGGATTACTGTTTTACAGGTGCTCAGATAGATGATAACAACCCACGCCGTACTGGACATCGCATTGTTGCACCCCCTGGTGGCCGCTCCAATATTACTAGTCTTGGATGAGCTCAAATAGAAACTGGAAAAACAAGAATGAAGGGTCATGGGAACAATCTTCATTCTGTTCTACGTCTCTGTTGTTCACCTTAACACTTTATTCAATACTAATGCTAGCAAAAACTGTGTCCTTTAAAAACAAAACGGATAGAAAGTTCTTGTGATAGTGTACTGTGTTTGCTTGAAACTCATTGGCTCACAATTGTGCTTTCATTCCTTAGTCATTGTAAAACACGTTGCTTTCATTGCCTCATTAGTGACTACTGCTTTTAACTTTGTCTTATAACTACTTGATGAGTCCTTTGCACCTTCCCCATCTTAGCTGTGCTAGAGTAGTTGATGCATGTTACTGATGCAACTTGCACTTTGTGAGTGAGTCCATTTTAGAACACGTTGCCAACAATTAGCTAGACATGATGTCAAAGTAAGAATTTCCACTAAAGAAGGAAGGCCTTTTAAAAACATGCCATAGAATAAAACAGGCAGCTTTTTGATAATGTGATTTTTAAATTTATTATAGGCTTAACTAAGAAGCCTTGTCAAATAAGAGCTTCAACAGAAGAGAGCCTAACAGCTCTGTTCCACTTAGTAGATTCCATGCGTGTCTTTATTTTTAGGAAGAGCTATAACTTCCACATGATGCAGTTGCCATCTTGTTCAGAGTATTTCCACACTAGGACCGTAGCACTCACTGTTTGCATGATTCTTTTTATTTATTTATTTTTGTATTTGCAAATAATTCAAATTGTTGAATTGTTAAAGTTTTTATACAGAGTTCTTTTCTCTTTTATAAATCACATTCATTCCTACTTATAACGTATCAAATCTAATTGTTGTGGTTCATTTTTTTAATTCAAGGCTTGTGAAATAAAAGAAAATGAAATTAATTGCTTTTACTTCTAGTTCATAAAATAGTTGTTATTTATTTGCACATCATGAAGGAAACAAGTGTTTTAGGAAAACTAAAAACCCTGTTTCTTATGTGTTATGATTGCACTACACTGAGGGAAGCTCGGAGAATGGTAACTAGGGAGAGGGCCTTTTCTGTGGTGCCCCCCCCCCCCAATTTTGGAACTATCTCCCCCAGTGAGGCCTGCCTGGCGCCAACATTGTTATCTTTTTGGCGCCAAGTTAAGACTTTCCTTTTCTCCCAGGCATTTAACAGCATATGTTGAGTTTTAACAGACTCCAAAACTAGCTTTTGTTAGGATTGCACCCGAGGAAGGCTCCTCAGATGAGGAGGAGGCAAACTTACAAGAAATAGAGGGTGTTTCCTCCCCCACAGCCGGACCAGAGACCAGTGCGCAGTTGGAAGGGAGTCATTCCATGGAGGAGAATGCAGGTCCCGTGGAGGAGCCACGGGCCAGTCAGTTGCTTCATCTGCCTGTCGCTCCTGAGGCTGAGTCAGAGACGGAGGTGGTTCGACCACCCAGCCCCCGCGAAAGGAGACGAAGGAGAAGGGCAGAACAAATGCAGGTGGTGAGGCGAAGTATGCGCCTGCAGAAAAGGCAGGGAAAAGACGCTGAACTGTAGGAGGGGGTTGGGTCAAAAGGTGGAGGAATGAGGCACAGCTGGGATCTGGGTGGGGTAGCAAACACCTTTCGTTCTTCCGGTTGCTACTGTGCCCTGACGCCTTGCCTTGTGACTGTGACTCTGGATTGCTGACCTGGACCGGCTTGATTGACTCCGCTTGAACGTGTATCCCTGGGACTCTGGACGACTGACTCGGCTATTGATTTAGGACTGGACTGGACCTTCGCTTACTCCTGGCTCCTTGACGCCCACACCCTCTGTTTTGGTGCTTCGACCCGGACCGGTAGGCTTACGCTGCAGAACGTGCCTCTGGCTAAGAACTCTTGGACTCTGTTTAAAAGACTGGGCTGTTCTTAAAACAGCAGCAGCTCCCTCCTGCATTTTTGGCCAGAGATTTATGGCCGGGTAATTGACTATAAAACCCTAAAGCAATAAAACCATTTAGAGGAACACTTGACTTGCGGCTGGTCACTGAAAGCTTTGGCCTGGCTGAGTGTTTAGCAATTGTTTTAAATGTTAGCTGTTTTTATGTTTTTGTTTTTAAATTTTGTATATTGATTTTTAATGTTCAGTCTTTTTAATCTTTGTAAACTGCTCAGAGAGCTTCGGCTATGGGGTGGTATATAAATGTAAAAAATAAATAAATAAAATTACTAAAAAAAACCTAGGGAAAATCACTGAAACTTTTCCAGCCGAAAAGCAATAACTATTTAGTGTTAAAAGTAGCTTAGGCTGACCATATTTTAGAAACCAAAAAGGAGGACAATATGGCCGTCCTCAAGGAGACATGCCCACAAATTCACAGTACTCCTTCAGATTCTCAGTTCTCACTGTGTAAATGCTGAAGTATTGGTATATTTTAAAAATAATAGCCTCCACATCCACATCAAGTGTGTCTGCCCCCTTAATCTGGTGCTGATATACCAGAAAAGCTTTTGCAATGCATACCTCTTGGGGGATGGCATTCCAGAGTTGGGGCACTACCATGGAGAAGGTCCTGTCTTGTATCTTGGAAGTATCTGATGTACTTCCCCTAGTGAACATTGAGATGGGCCTCTCCCCCAGATCTAAGGAGAACATGATACAGGGAGAGGCATTCCTCCAGATACCCCAGTCATTTAGAGCTTTGTAGGTCAAAGCCACCACCTTGAATTCAGCCCAGAAACAAATAATATAGCTCTTTCAGGCTCAGCTGTACCTATCAGCATCCTGACAGCTGCATTTTGCACCAATTCTAGTTTTCAAATCATCTTCAAGGCCAGCCCCAAGTAAAGCATATTACAATAATCCAAATGAAAGTTACCAGAGGGCTAAACTGTGGCTAAACTGTTTTTGTCCAGGAAGCTGTATCAAGTAGAAAGGGGTGGTATATTAACTCCAAGCTCCAGCCCTCTAACCTGCATACGTTCAGTCGCTTCCGACTCTTCGTGACTTCATGGACCAGCCCACACCAGAGCTTTCTGTCGGCCGTCGCCACCCCTAGCTCCCCCAAGGTCAAGCCTGTCACCTCCAGAACATCATCCATCCATCTTGCCCTTGGTCGGCCCCTCTTCCTTTTGCCTTCCACTTTCCCTAGCATCAGCCTCTTCTCCAGGGTATCCTGTCTTCTCATTATGTGGCCAAAGTACTTCAGTTTTGCCTTTAATACCATTCCCTCAAGTGAGCAGTCTGGCTTTATTTCCTGGAGTATGGACTGGTTTGATCTTCTTGCAGTCCAAGGCACTCTCAGAATTTTCCTCCAACACCACAGTTCAAAAGCATCTATCTTCCTTCGCTCAGCTTTCCTTATGGTCCAGCTCTCGTAGCCATAGGTTACTACAGGGAATACCATTGCTTTAACTATGCGGACCTTTGTTGTCAGTGTGGTGTCTCTGCTCTTAACTATTTTATCAAGATTTGTCATTGCTCTCCTCCCAAGAAGTAAATGTCTTCTGATTTCCTGGCTGCAGTCAGCGTCTGCAGTAATCTTTGTACCCAGAAATACAAAGTCTGTCACTGCCTCCACGTTTTCTCCCTCTATTTGCCAGTTATCAATCAAGCTGGTTGCCATAATCTTGTTTTTTTTTTTTTTTTTGAGGTTTAACTGCAACCCCGCTTTTGCACTTTCTTCTTTCACCTTTGTCATAAGGCTCCTCAGCTCCTCCTCACTTTCAGCCATCAATGTGGTGTCATCTGCATATCTGAGATTGTTAATGTTTCTTCCTGCGATTTTAACTCCAGCCTTGGATTCGTCGCATGATGTGTTCTGCATACAAGTTGAATAGGTTAATTTTTGTGAACCGCCCAGAGAGCTTCGGCTATTGGGCGGTATAAAAATGTAATAAATAAATAAAATAAATAAATAAATAAATAAATAAATAGGTAAGGTGAGAGTATACAACCCTGCCGTACTCCTTTCCCAATCTTAAACCAGTCCGTTGTTCAGTGGTCTGTTCTTACCTTTGCTTCTTGTTCGTTATACAGATTCCTCAGGAGGCAGACAAGATGACTTGGTATCCCCATACCACCAAGAACTTGCCACAGTTTGTTATGATCCACACAGTCAAAGGCTTTAGAATAGTCAATAAAACAGAAATAGATGTTTTTCTGGAACTCCCTGGCTTTCTCCATTATCCAGCGGATATTGGCAATTTGGTCTCTAGTTCCTCTGCCTTTTCTAAACCCAGCTTGTACATCTGGCAATTCTCGCTCCATGAATTGCTGGAGTCTACCTTGAAGGATCTTGAGCATTACCTTACTGGCATGTGAAATAAGTGCCACTGTCCGATAGTTTGAACATTCTTTAATGTTTCCCTTTTTTGGTATGGGGATATAAGTTGATTTTTTCCAGTCTGATGGCCATTCTTGTGTTTTCCAGATTTATTTATTTAAGGATTTTTATGCCGCCATTCAGCCAAGAAAGGCTCTCACGGCGGCTTACAAAAGTATTTCTTGACAGTCCCTGCCCACAGGCTTACAATCTAAAAGACATGACACAAAAGGAAAGGGGATTGGGAGGGAGGAGGAGGAGGGGGGAAAGGAAAGCAAATTCAGGCACTACAATCTTAGTTGGAAAGTTCAGCAGTTACAGTTGACAGAAGGAGGGAGGGGGCTCTCAGCTGGAGCTGGATCCAGGCATGGTGGAGAGGTGCCTGGCTGCTGCTTCCTCCCTCACTGGTGGCCTCTCCAGAGACAGTTGACAGCAGGAGGGAGGGGGCTCTCAGCTGGAGCTGGACCAAGGCACGGTGGAGAGGTGCCTGGCTGCTGCTTCCTCCCTCACTGGTGGCCTCTGCAGAGACAGTAAGATTTGCTGGCATATGGCATGCATCACCTTGACAGCATCATCTTGCAATATTTTAAACAGTTCAGCTGGGATACCGTCGTCTCCTGCTGCCTTGTTATTAGCAATGCCTCTTAAGGGCCATTCAACCTCACTCTTCAGGATGTCTGGCTCTAACTCACTGACCACAACATCTGAGCTATCCCCAATATTATTATCCTTCCTATACAGTTCTTCCGTATATTCTTGCCACCTTTTTTTGATCTCTTCTGTTTCTGTTAGGTCCTTGCCATCTTTGTTTTTGATCATACCCATTTTTGCCTGGAATTTACCTCCGATGTTTCTAATTTTCTGGAAGAGGTTGCCACGACACAGGCTCTGAACACCAGACCCAGCCGAGGCTACTCCCTGCTCAAGCCAAGCAGCATCGCTTGATACGCCTGAGGCAAGGGATAAAAACCACCTTCCTCCAAACTATGTGGGGAAAGGGGTTTAAATTGGAGAAGGATTTAATATATATACTAATGCGCTGTGAGTTATATCTGCTTAGGTGAATGATTGTCAGAGTGGGTGCTGAATGTGTAAACTTAAGATGATAAATGCCAAACAGACACGTGGGATTTTTGTGGTAGTTTTAAAATAAACAATCAAAATTTATTTTTAAAAGTTCATAAGCTTTGTTTCAAATAACAACATTTAAAAACCTTTTTGAAACCGTCCATCCAATCCTGTCACCCTCACATTCACGCTTTCCTTTCTCTCACACAATCACTCTTGAATTTTCTTTATTATCAGTATTGAATAATATACTTCCACTACGTGCACACCACACTCTAAAGACACCACTCACTACACTGACTCTCAAATTTCCCAAAACTTAAGTACCATAAATACAGAGAGCACTACAGACTCTAAGAGTCCCTAACAAGTCTCCCTGGAAAGAACAAGAACAAGAACACACAACCCCCTCAGTCCTTCCCTTATATATCACTCCTCCCCCCTCCCAAGACATTCTAACTCCGCCCACTCAGGCCAACATTCTACAAACCACAGACTTACAAACTGCAGACATACATTTGGAATTGACTTGTGGGGTGTAACGCCACATATCCCCCCCCCTTTTTAAAAAAAAACCAGAGTATGGGACTGGTTTAATACCTGGACCTGTACATAGGGTTTGGGGAAATAAAATGGTTAAACATTTATATATACAATTAATAGCAATCACAATATATATACACATACAAACCTTTTGGAACATCAACACTAAAAGAACCACATTTTTATTAGTCCATTTCTTTTTGGCTCCCATTTTAAAAGTCCAGGAGCATCACAATGTCCACAACAAAGTCTCATGTTATTGGTGAATTGGACGATTCTTGGCGAGACAGTCCATCTGCGATGATGTTCTCCCGACCTGCCACATGCTGGATCTCCACATTGAAACTCCGGATCTGCCACGACCACTGCTACAAAAGTTGGTTGTGGCTTTTCATGGGTTGCAGCCACAACAGCGCTCGAAGATAGGCTCGCATGATGAACCGCTGTCCCTCCGCGCATGCCCCGACTCTGTCCATAGCCCACACGATGGCCAGACACTTCTCTTGGACAGCAAAACAGCCTCTTTTTCTCTCTGCTAACCCTCCGCTGGAATAGGCCACGAGATGCTCCACATCGTCCACTGTCTGCCACAGTTCTGCTCTATCTCTGACCTCCGAAGCGTCTGAGGCCAGAATAAACTTTTCTTTGATTGCTTCTAATATTCCCCCATTCACTCCATCAGCAGACGATTTAATAGGGGAATGGGCTCCAGTCTTATTTTGAACAATGCAAGGTCCTTCCCAAACAGCCTCAAACTGACTACTCTTCTTGGGAAAGAAGACCATGACTTCAATTCCTATTCTAAAGCTCTGGTCTCTAGCCTTTCCACCATACCAAGTTTTCAGCTTGGTTTGGGCCCTCAGAACATAATCCACTCCGGATTCTTTCTCTCCTTCCAATTCTCCTTCCCAGCTTCCCTCCATAATACTCAGAGGACCACACACATTCTTTCCCATCATTAGCTCAAAGGGGTAGAATCTAGGGGAGTTCTGGGGAAAGTCATTATAATCAAAAAGAAAGTAGGATAATTCGTTGTCCCAATTAAAGAAATAGTCTGCCACATAAGTCTCAATCATTGGCTCAATGGTGCCATTATATTTTTCAACTTGCCTATTTGTTTGGGGGTGGAAAGCAGTGGATATTATATGCTTGACACTGCAACACCTCCACAAACATCTCATTTCATTAAAGAACAAAACTGAGCTTTGATCTGTGCCTTCTCTAAAAACATTTGGCAAGTAATAACTAGTCATCATTCTTTTTTGGGTTTTATCTATCTCCAAGTGGCCTGCCAAAAAGGAGTCGTGATCTGATTTCAGCAGCTGGTCCTTATCTGGTATTGGTACCACAAGCTGCTTTTCAGCCCCCCAACTTCCTTGTCTCTTCTTGGGCAACCACTTTTGGTATAGGAGTCCCCGATCCCAGAAAACCTGTTCTTTCTGAGTGTTATTAAAAGAGGTTTCTTGTGCCTCAGCTTTGGATCTTAAAACTTCCAAGCTGGGATCATTTCCTGTGTTTAAAGCTAACGTGGTATCAGTTTTTGCAACAATGTTTCTTGGCTCAACAGTTCCTTCAGCTGGGTTGCTAGGCAACTGCAGAGGCATGCCCTCAGCCTCTCCAGATTCGCTACAATTGTCTGACAAGCCCTCCACTGCTGCTTGTGAGCGTGTAATAATAAACACTTTTCTACCTTCTAACCCCGTGATATCAGTACCTAGGATTAAAGGTTCTTTTTGCCAAGAATTAACACCTAAAATTCATTTCCCTGTGACTCCCCTCCATGTAACCTCCATCTCGGCTACCGGAATTTCAATTATGGGCCCTGTCACAGGTTTGATGTTAATTTTTCTGTGAGGAATAATCTCCTCCCTCCTCACAAGGTCTGCTCTAATCAGAGACAAACAAGCTCCAGTATCCAGAATAGCTTTATGCTTTTTTCCATTTATTAAAACATTTTCCCACACTAATGTGTAACACTGGGAACTTTGGGTATGTTCAGCATCTTTATTTATATCCACTCTCCTTACTGAGGTACTTTTCTCTTCCCTCAGCCTGGGACATTGTGGTCTAATATGCCCCACCAACCCACAATGATGGCATGTGAGGTCTGTATTTCCAAACATAGGTTTGGTGGTGTTTTCCGTTGGCAACTGATTTTTATTTACTTCAGCCTCCTTTTTACCCCCATTAGGTTTATACCCTGGTTTAATATTATTTTCTTTAGGAGACTTGCTGGTCATATGATAGCCTCGATTTAAGGAAAATTGATCAGCCAGGGAAGCTGCATCTTGATAAGTTTTTGGGTCTCTATCTCTCACCAGCAATCTTATCTCTTGAGGGATTTGAAAAATTAATTGATCTTTAATCATCAGATCAACTAAATCTTGTTTGGTTTTCACCTCAGCACAGGTGATCCATTTCTCAAAATTATCCGCTAATTTGTGTCCCAACTCCACAAAAGATTTGGATGACACAGCATTAAGGCTTCTAAATTTCTTCCGGAAATACTCAGGCCCATAGCGAAATCTTTTATAAACTGCTGTTTTAAATGAGGCGAAATCTAAAGCTTCCCCCACAGGAAAACTGTTATAAATTTCAGCCAGGTCTCCCTTGATCAAGTTAGGGATAAACTTCATATAATCTTGTGGCTTTACTTCCCACATCATGGCTGCCTTTTCAAAGGTATTGAAGAAAATTTGGGGGTAATAACATAAGGGGTAAAGTCTTTAGGAGATAATTTGGGAGGTCTAGCCCCTTCCTCAATTCTCCTCTGATCTTCCCGCTCAAATTTTCTCTTTTCTAAAGCAATTCATTCTAGCTCCAGCTCCCTATCTTTTTCTCTTAATCTTATTTCTACTTCACTCAGCCTTTCTTGCTGTTCTAATTCTCTCTCTTTGTTTTATTCTTTCCAATTCAAGTTGTCTATTAGCCTCCTGCTGTTTTATCTTTTCTAATTCAAGTTGTCTATCAGCTTTTCGTTGTTCTAATTTCTCCCTTTCTAGCTGAATGTATTGAGGAGACATTTCTACAGGCACTTGCCTCAGAGGATTTACCTCAGTTTCACCTGCAGCATGAACTCTGTAATATTCTATAAGAGCCCATTTCATTTCATCAACTGACTTTCCTTCAGTTGGCAAATTTAAACATTTACATCTGTCTGAAAGGGCATCTTTTTTCAACGCTAAGATATCCATTTTTATCAGACAGAGACTTAACCTTAATAAATAAAATGGTACTGGGAGTTTTCAATTGAGGTCAGGAGTGCTAAACTTGATATTTTACAGTATGTATCTCACCCCAGACAAAAATATCCTGTCAGAGAATTGTATCAGCGCAACCTCTGACTTAGGTAATATGTAACTTTCACAGCTAAGGACCTCAGAGGTGCTTTACAGTAACCACCCTCTGTCCTGTTCACAAATAAATTCCTTTTTGACTTTTGTCACTATAAATAAACCGTCTACTTCAGATCCCGACGCTGCCACCACCTTCTTATGCCACGACACAGGCTCTGAACACCAGACCTCACGTCTGCCACCACTCACTATGGGGCGACACAGGCTCTGAACACCAGACCCAGCCGAGGCTACTCCCTGCTCAAGCCAAGCAGCATCGTTTGATACACCTGAGGCAAGGGATAAAAACCACCTTCCTCCAAACTATGTGGAGAAAGGGGTTTAAATTGGAGAAGGATTTAATATATATACTAATGCGCTGTGAGTTATATCTGCTTAGGTGAATGATTGTCAGAGTGGGTGCTGAATGTGTAAACTTAAGATGATAAATGCCAAACGGACACGTGGGATTTTTGTGGTAGTTTTAAAATAAACAATCAAAATTTATTTTTAAAAGTTCATAAGCTTTGTTTCAAATAACATTTAAAAACCTTTTTGAAACCATCCATCCAATCCTGTCACCCTCACATTCACACTTGCCTTTCTCTCACACAATCACTCTTGAACTTTCTTTATTATCAGTATTGAATAATATACTTCCACTACGTGCACACCACACTCTAAAGACACCACTCACTACACTGACTCTCAAATTTCCCAAAACTTAAGTACCATAAATACAGAGAGCACTACAGACTCTAAGAGTCCCTAACAAGTCTCCCTGGAAAGAACAAGAACAAGAACACACAACCCCTTCAGTCCTTCCCTTATGATGCAAGTCTTGGAGCTGGAGTTGGTAATGGAGCCAAAGCCGGGGCATCTGGGACGGGGTAAATGGGGAATGGTATTATGAGATAATAATATGATAAGTAGTTAAGTACAGAGATCTTGCCGTTAGGGCGGGGCCCCGCCTCCCCCCTCTCCCCTAAGTTAGATAATGGCCAGAGTAATAGACTCACGGGGATATGGGGAGGGGGAAGGTAGTGGGGGGGAAGAGGGGTTGGGGGGATTAATAGGGTGGGAGGGAGGGAGATGAAGGGGGGGTTCAGGGTTTATTTTTATTTTTGTTGTATATGTTTATGAGTTGCAGAGCACACGGGATCGGAAGGAAAATCAAAAGGGTGATTATGAATAAGAATATTAAAGTATCAACGCTTAATGTTAAAGGTCTGGGGGCAGTCGTGAAAAGGAGGAGAATAGAACAAATGTTAAATAAAGAAAGATCTGATATTATTATGATGCAAGAAACACACCAAAAATTTGATGGCATAAATGAAATTCGGACAAGGTGGTCTGTTTATTATGAAAAGTCATTAGGGATGTCAAAAAAAAAATGGAGTAGCAATTTTGATTTTTAAAAAAAGTGGATTCATACTGAAAACTGTAAAAAAGGATGATAATGGTAGATATCTTATGATAAAGGGGCAAATAGAAAGTGAACAATATACATTAGTAAATGTTTATGCCCCTAATGAGAGACATAGAGAGTTTTTATGAATTTATTTAATGAAATAGAGGAGTTTAGGGAAGGATATCTTATTTTAGCTGGGGATTTTAATATGGTAATGGATAATAGAGTGGATAGATCAAACCCCACAAATGTGGAAAAAAGAAATAATATTACTATATTGAATAAACTAGTAAAAGAAAAAGATTATGTAGATTGTTGGCGTTTACTGAATGGATCGAATTCGGGATTTTCTTACTACTCCTCAGTTCATCAGACATACTCTAGAATAGATTATATAATGGTTTCAAAAGAGTTTGCAAGTAAGGTATGTAAAATGGAAATGGGGGTAATAAAGGTAACAGACCATGCATTGTTAAGTTTAGAATTTACAGTTAAAAAGAATTATAAGGAAGCGTTTAGGTGGAAACTAAACACAAAACTTTTGAAGTATAATAAGGTGGTAGAAAAAATGCAAAGAGAATTGACAGAGTCTTGGGAAATTAATGAGAAGGGAGGAACGTCAAGGGCAGTAGTTTGGGATACCATGAAGGCAGTATCAAGAGGGATGTGTATTAGAGAAATGTGTAATTTAAGAAGGCAACAAGTAGCAGAGCAGGAACAATTGGAGGAAGAGATTAAGAAAATGGAGAAAGATTATTGGCAATATAAAAATAAATATAAATTAATAGAAATACAAGCAAAGAAAAAACAATTAGAAAATTTAAATTTAGAGGAGGTTCAAAAGAATTTAATATATATGAAAAGGGAGTATTTTGAAAACAGTAATAGGAATTCTAGATTGCTTGCCAGGCTCACACAAAAAGAAAAAGCCAGGAATGGGATAGGGATTTTGAAGGATAAACAAGGGAAGTATTGTCATACAATGAAGGATAAAGTAAAGATTTTTCAGGAGTTTTATCAAGAATTGTATAAGGGAAAGGACATTCAAAAACAAAAGTTGGAAGCTTATATAGAAAAGTATATAAAGAAGAGAATAAAAATAGAGCATAAAGAGTTAATGGAAAAGGTAATAACTCAAGGAGAAGTAGAAGAAGTAATTGAGAACTTGAAGCCGGGTAAATCACCGGGGGTAGATGGTTTAGGTCCAGAATATTATAAGGTTTTTAAAAGAATTTTAGTACCAAAATTATTAAATTTGTATAATTCCATATTGGAAGGGGATAGAACGCCAGAATCATGGGAACATTCATTAATAATTTTAATACCAAAACCAGATAAAGATTTGACTGTCCCTGATTCATATAGACCTATTTCATTAATAAACCAAGATGCTAAGATTTTTTCAACTATTTTAGCAAGGCGGTTGAATAAATTTATAGAGGAATACATAGGGGAGGACCAATGTGGATTTGTGGCAGGTAGACAGATGTCTAATTTAGTGGGAAGAGTATTAAATGTAATACAGGTGATAAATAAGTCTAGGGTTAAAGTGGGAATTCTGGCATTGGATATTTTTAAGGCTTTTGATTGTTTGAGCTGGCAAGCTTTAAAGATGGTTTTAAATAAAATGGGGTTTGGAAATAAATTTAAAGCGATAATAGAACAGTTATACTCTCAAAATACAGCTGTAGTGGTAGTGAATGATGGTGTGACAGATAAGATACGACTAGCCAGAGGGACAAGGCAAGGATGTCCGCTCTCACCAGTCCTATTTGTAATGGTAATGGAATTATTGGCGAATGCAATACGAGAAGATGAGGAGATTGAAGGAATAGGTAGTATGAAAGAAATTAAATTGAATATGTTTGCAGACGACACGTTGTTGACAATAAAGAATCCAATAGAGAAGATGGGGAGAATTAAACAGCAACTGAGAGAATTTTAGGATATTACGGGGTTAAAAATAAATTGGTCTAAATCAGAATTGATGTTGTTTAATTATACTAAAAAGGAAGAGAAGGATTGGGAAGAAAAGGGAAGAGAAATGAGAGTTAAGAATCAGATTAGATATTTGGGAATAAAAATTACGCAGAAGCTAGAGAGTTTAGAGAAAGAGAATTTAAATGTGTTAAAAAAGAGATTTTAGCAAAGTTGGAAAAATATAAAAGGTTAAATTTATCTTGGTTTGGAAGAATAGCATTAATAAAAATGAAGATTTTAGCAAAGATTAATTTTGTGTTCAGGATGCTACCAATAAAAATTTCAGAATCAGAGCTAAAAAGTTGGCAAAGGATTATAAATAATTATTGTAATGGTGATAAGAAAGCAAGGGTAAATAAAAGTAAATGGTATTTGAGTCAAAAAAAGAGAGGATTGGGTCTCCCGAATATTAAATTATATTATGTAGCTAATAGATTAAGATATATAATAGTGGAGGCAATTACAGGATTAGGGGAATTAGATTGGATGGAAGAAAAAATTACGAGTAATATAGAGACTAATTTGGAAAATGTATTTTTTATGGAAGGGAAAAAAAAATGGGTGGAAAGTATAAATAACCCGCTTTTGAGGTCTCACTGGGAAATTTGGAGTAAATATAAAGGGGAGCTGCTTCCAAGCAGCTCTCCTTTGTCACCGGTAATAATGTTGAAGAATTTCCCGGAGGAATTAAAGAGTAGATTAAGTAAAGTTTTAATAGAAGAAAATAAAATGAAATTAAGGGATTGGTTAAGAGGAATGAGTACAAGAGAGGATATGGAAGAGGTTTTGAAGGATAAAAAATTAACTTGGTTAAATTATAGGCAATTAGAACAGTGGACTAAAAAGTGGGTAAGAGATAATGGAGATTGTAGAGAATTAACAAAGTTTGAGGAACTAATAGTTAAGAAAGATAATGAAAGGGAGAAAAGAACAGTGTTAAAAGGGTTGATGAGTGAAATATACAGAATATTGGTGGAGAAAGGGACGGTGGATAATTCATAGAATCATAGAATCATAGAATAGCAGAGTTGGAAGGGGCCTACAAGGCCATCGAGTCCAACCCCCTGCTCAATGCAAAAATCCACCCTAAAGCATCCCTGACAGATGGTTGTCCAGCTGCCTCTTGAATGCCTCTAGTGTGGGAGAGCCCACAACCTCCCTAGGTAGCTGATTCCACTGTCGCACTGCTCTAACAGTCAGGAAGTTTTTCCTGATGTCCAGCCGGAATCTGGCTTCCTTTAACTTGAGCCCGTTATTCCGTGTCCTGCACTCTGGGAGAATCGAGAAGAGATCCTGGCCCTCCTCTGTGTGACAACCTTTTAAGTATTTGAAGAGTGCTATCATGTCTCCCCTCAATCTTCTCTTCTCCAGGCTAAACATGCCCAGTTCTTTCAGTCTCTCTTCATAGGGCTTTGTTTCTAGACCTCTGATCATCCTCGTTGCCCTCTTCTGAACACGCTCCAGCTTGTCTGCGTCCCTCTTGAATTGTGGAGCCCAGAACTGGACGCAATACTCTAGATGAGGCCTAACCAGGGCCGAATAGAGAGGAACCAGTACCTCACGTGATTTGGAAGCTATACTTCTATTAATGCAGCCCAAAATAGCATTTGCCTTTCTTGCAGCCATATCGCACTGTTGGCTCATATTCAGCTTGTGATCTACAACAATTCCAAGATCTTTCTCATTTGTAGTATTGCTGAGCCAAGTGTCCCCCATCTTGTAACTGTGCATTTGGTTTCTATTCCCTAAATGTAGAACTTGGCATTTATCCCTATTAAATTTCATTCTGTTGTTTTCAGCCCAGCACTCCAGCCTATCAAGATCACTTTGAAGTTTGTTTCTGTCTTCCAGGGTATTAGCTATCCCACCCAATTTGGTGTCATCTGCAAATTTGATCAGCGTTCCCTGCACCTCCTCGTCCAAATCATTAATAAAATGATTCGGGTAAATAATAAAAATTCGGGTAAAATGGTTTGGGAGACAGATTTGAAGGTACAAATAGGACAACAGGGTTGGGAGGGATTATGGAAACAAAGAGCGTTGAGAAATATGTCAGTAAGAATAAAAGAGAATTATTTTAAAATTGTATGGAGGTGGTACCTGACTCCGGTTAGATTGAATAAGATAAACAATCAGCAATCAGAAAATTGTTGGAGAGGTTGTGGGGTTAAAGGAACGTATTTGCATATGTGGTGGGAATGTAACTATGTTCAGAAATTGTGGAAGATGGTGTTTTTGGAGATTGAAGAAATTGTGGAAATGAAGATAGAACGAACACCAAAAGTTGCATTGCTGTCACTATTTGAAGAAGATTTTAAATGTAAAAAGGAAATTAAGGAACTGATAACGAATTTGTTGACTGCAGCAAGATTGATTGTAGCTAGGAACTGGAAGATTCAAGGGGAATATTCTATTGAAGAATGGTATAAAGAAGTATGGGATATAGCTATTAATGATAAATTGACAAGTAATATTAAATGGAGAAGAGGTATAGCTAAATCAAATGATTTTGAAGGAATTTGGAAACAGTTCCTAATATTTGTGTTTTCTAAAGGAAGTGGGAAACCACCAGCAGAAGAAAGTATGAGATTCTGGAATCAGGAATGAGATCCCGAGGTGGGGGGTGCACTTGTATGTTAATCTTGATTATGTTATTAAGATAAGATATTATGTATTCAACATTTCAACATTATGTAGTATGTTGTTGTTGTTTTTATGTGAAATGTAAATGTGTATGTTTAAGTATTGTAGAAAAATAAAAATTTATTAAAAAAAAAAAAAAGTCCTTCCCTTATATATCACTCCTCCCCCCTCCCAAGACATTCTAACTCTGCCCACTCAGGCCAAAATTCTAAAAACCACAGACTTACAAACTGCAGGCATACCTTTGGGAATTGACTTGTGGGGTGTAAAGCCACAGAGGTCTCTTGTTCTTCCTATTCTATTGTCTTCTTCCACTTCCGCACATTGCTTGTTTAAAAATAATTCCTTATCTCTTCTGGCTAACCTCTGGAATTCTGCATTTAATTGGGCATATCTCTCCCTATCACTGTTGCTTTTTGCTTTCCTTCTTTCTTGGGCTACTTCCAGTGTCTCAGCAGACAGCCATCTTGCCTTCTTGGTTTTCTTTTTCTTTGGGACGTTTTTTGTTGCCACCTCTTGGACAATGTTGCAAACTTCTGTCCATAGTTCTTCAGGGACCTTATCTACTAAATCTAGTCCCTTAAATCTATTCTTCACTTCCACTGCATATTCATTAGGAATATTAGTGAGCTCATATCTAACTGATCTGTGGGTCTTCCCTATTCTCTTTAGTTTGATTCTAAATTGTGCAATAAGAAGTTCGTGATCTGAACTACAGTCAGCTCCAGGTCTTGTTTTTACCGTCTGTATAGATGTCCGCCACCTTTGGCTGCAAAGGATGTAGTCAATCTGATTTCGGTGTCGGCCATCTGGTGAAGTCCATGTATAAAGCCATCTTTTAGGTTGTTGGAAGAGAGTGTTTGTTATGCACACTGAGTTGTCCTGGCAAAATTCTATCAGCCTATGTCCCGCTTCATTTTGTTCTCCTAAACCATGCTTACCTATAATTTCAGATGTCATTTGACTACCCACCTTGGCATTCTAGTCTCCTGTAATGAAAATAATATCTCTTTTTGGTGTATTATCCAGTAGGTGCTGCAGATCCTCATAGAACTGATCTACTTCTGCTTCTTCAGCATCTGTGGTTGGGGCATATATTTGGATCACTGTGATGTTAAATGGCTTACCCTGAATTTGAATTGAGATCATTCTATCATTTTTTGGATTGTATCCAAGCACTGCTTTAGCCACTTTATTATTAATTATGAAGGCTACTCCATTTCTTCTGTGATGCTCTTGTCCACAGTAGTAGATCTGGTGGTGATCTGATGTGAAGTGGCCCATTCCAGTCCATTTCAGTTCACTGATACCCAATATATCTATATTTAATCTTGACATTTCACCAATAACCACATCCAATTTGCCCTGGCTCATAGATCTTACATTCCAGGTTCCTATGGTGTGTTGATCTTTAGAACATCGGATTCTTCGTTCACCACCAGCACCATCGGCCGCTAGCTGTCCTATCGGCTTTGAGCTAGCTGCGTCATCACATCTGGGGCTAGTTGAACTTATCCTCTGTTCCTCCCCAGTAGCATTTTGACCATCTTCCGACCTGGGGGTCCCATCTTCCAATGGTATACCGACATATCTCTGGTTGTACTGATAGTTCAAAGCTAGAGACACCGTTTTTTTGGAAGCCTGGGAGATGTGGAACATGGCAACTAATGACCTGAGAAAAGACAACAAACGACTAGGATATCAAACATATCAGAGCAACTTGGAGATCATAAACGCAGTCTCAAAGTTGACTGGCAGGACACTACTCCCACCACAAAAACCAGAAATCTCTGAAATGGTAATAAATATATCTAAAACAACAAGAGAAACCTTTGTGGAGCCACAAATGTCAAACTGACATAGAAAAACTTAAGCAATCAAACAAATTTCTCCAAAATGGTGTCAAATATCTTGAGAATCAAAGTCTACAAGAAAACCTTTCTGTGAGAGGTCTGAAAGAGATAAATGGTACACATGATCTGACAGAAGTACTGCTTAACATGTTTTCCTTACTTTTCCTAACTATCTCTGTCACTAAAGCTAACACTGAAAGGGCTCATAGCGATCTACCTCAAAAATAGATGGAAGGGGTGACCCCGTAATATGATTATAACTCATAGGTTATATTCAAGCTACCAGACATCTGCAAAGCATAAATTATGAGGGAAATACACTGTAATTCTTCCAAGATCTATGTCTGGAAACATTACAGAAGCATAGGTCATTCAGATATATAACAGAGTTGTTGTGAAAAGAAAATATTGCCTACTAAATTCAGTTTCCTGCTAAATTTAGTCCTCACAATAGACAACTTCACTTACTCAATTTTCAATGCTAGAGAAATGAGAAAACTACTTCTATAGCTAAATATAGCTTCAGGTGACAACCAAGTGGGAATATATGATATTGACAAGGCTATAGGTACAAAAGTAAAGATAAAAGCACAAGCATGAAGACCTTTCATACAAGAAGAACAGTAATAACCATTAATTTGTTAAAGTTAGTACTGCTGGGATTCTTTTATACATCTTTTAATGAAAAAGTAATAGGCACACCAATTAATAAGTGAAGGGTACAAAACCACAAGTCATATTTCTTCAGGATATGGACCACAACACACACACCCAACATTATTAAAATGTGCATGGATAAGTGATTGTTATGTAGCCTCTGGCTTATTTTGATTACGGGATCTCTATCGAACAGTTATCCAGATTAAAAAATAAACTGGGAAATATTTAACACACTTGATTTAAAATACATAAAATCTTGAATTTCAGTACACACATTCTCAAGCAGTAGGATTCCTCAAACAGTATGATCCCTCAACTGATCCCATTCTCAAGCAGTAGGATCCCTCAACCGATTTGAACAGTTAATGCTAAATCTGGAAACACATAAGAAAAGCTCATGGATTCTTGATGAAACTAGTGGATATAATATTGGTCTGAAAGAGATATGGGGAAAGACATTAAAGAAAAACATGGAATGCAATTTGGCACAACACCCCCTTTGACTCATATCTGCTAAAATTAGGGAAACTTGCGTCAAGATGGTTTCTAACTCCTAAAACATTGAGTAGAATCTATAAGGATGCTTGTCCAAACTGTTGGGAGTAGTGTAACACACCTGAAACATTTTATCAAATGCTGTGGAAATGTGATGACATTTAACACTTATAAAAGATATGCCGTATTTTTTCGATTGTAAGACGCCATCGATTGTAAGACACCCACTAATTTCAGTACCACCAATAGAAAAAAAGCTTTGATTCTAAGAATAATAATCGCACCCGCGATTCTAAGATGCACCCCGTTTTTAGAGATGTTTATATGGGGAAAAAGTGCGTCTTAGAATCGAAAAAATACGGTATTTATAACTATGTATTTATATAAAACATTTAAAAGCAGCTGGTCAGGATCCAGAATTGAAGCAGTGCACAGCCAAACTGAGAAGGAGAGTTCTACCGAGGCTCCAGTCCTTCCTGGAGCAGGGGTTTCAAAAGGGGTTTTTGTAGGATTCCTGTTCAACACAACGGCCATTGGCTTGTGATGCCCCTCGGCTTGTGATGCCCCTCAAAGGGTGCCATCTTGGGTCCATGTTATTTAACATATGAATGAAACCACTGGGAGAGGTTGGGTTTGATGCCATCAATATGCAGACGACACCAAACTGTTTCTCTCTTTTCCATCTAAATCCAAGGAAGCTGTTCTGGTTCTAAATCAGTGTTTGATGCTGGTAATAAGGGTGAACAAATTGAAGCGTAATCCAGACAAGACAGAAGTGCTCCTAATTAATTGAAAGGCAGATAAGGGAAAAGAGAACCCAACCTGCGCTAGATGGGGTTACACTCCCTTTGAAGACTCAGGCTTGCAGATTCAGGCTACTGGATTCAGTGCTTAACTTGGATGCCCAGATTTCAGAGGTGGACAGGAGTGTGTTTGCACAGATCAGGCACAGATGAGTGTGTCCATTCCTGATCTGTTGGATCTGGCCAATGTCATTCAAACATTCTGTTTGATGATTGCAATGTGGTCTATGTGGGGCTGCCTTTTCAAAACTGTTGAAAACTTCAGCTGGTCCAGAATGCTGTTGACCAGAGCCAGATACAGGGAGCACATGATTCTCTTGTTACAACAGCCTCACTTGTTTCCAATCTGACTTGACACACGTGCTGGTTATCTATACATGTAAAGCTGTATAGATACGTGTTATCTATACACGTATGTCTGTGTGTTTTATTCTAACCAACTTCCAGAAGACTAGAAGCTGAAAATTTTGGATGCTGATAGATTTTTTAAAAAAAAAATCTGGTTTTTTTGGTGTTTATGTTCAAAATTATAAAAACAAAAACAAACCCAAGGCTTTGGCAGCCATGATGCCTACAACTCCAAGCATTTCTTGGTTGGGAGGGCAGACTTACTGGGCTCCAGTAGCAATGGGGCACTTGTGGCTTTGCAGCAGCTGAGGGGGATTGCCCACCTGGCTGTGTGAGACCCCACATGGGTCCTTGCAGGGTACACCAGCGCCTTGCAGCTGCCTGCATCCCTAAGAGACACTTCCCTCCACTCCTCGCTGATGTTGCTCCTCTCTCTCACGGGACATGGGTAGCTGAGGGGCACTTGCCCACCCTGTGGGGACCCATGCAGGGTCTTGCGTGGGTGGACTCGCTGCTGCTGATCTCGGGGCATCGCCCACCCAGCCCGGAAGACCCTACATGGGTCTCCACAAGGTACACCAGCACCTCACAGCTGCCCATGTTCCCTGAGAGCTACTTCCCTCTGCTCCTAATCTTAGCTCATTTTGATCTATGGAAGCCTGTCCTAGAGGGCCCTTCAGCTGTTGTACTGGTTGATTCATGCTCAGCCACAACTTCAAACCTGTGTATCACCGGAGGGCTAAGCAGACACATGGGCCCTGGGAGAACCTTTGAGGTGAGTGTGTGAGTCCACTGATCTGCAGCCAGACTTACACAGGACAGAGACCCAAGTCCGTAAACCCACTGTAGAAACAGGAGCTCCTTAATGCCTGTTGCTAAGTAGTTAATTGACTCCCTTCTACCCTGGTGAGTGAACATCCTGCACATAGATGCATAAATTGGAAGGTCACCTAGAGTGTGAATAAATTTCCCGAGTACCCTAGTTTTAGGAAGGCCACTCAGGATCTGGATGCAGGATGTGTCTCTGCATTAGGAGAATGTCATAGTTGGCAGGAACCAGGACACTGACTGTGTTAACTGTATAATTTGCAAAAACCACAATCTCCATGGCCCTATGGGATTACAAAAGTCCTGATTAAGGAATTTTCTATAGCTGACACATTATGGAGGAACCTTGACATTGTTCCTTGAGAAGAAAGATGTGCCTTCCAAGACTACTCCAAAAACTGAAGTATCTGCTGTAGTTGTAGATTGGACTTTTCCTAGCCTCCTGAGGAGACTGCAAGCCAACTCTATCAACCTCATCAGTTGATTATCAATAGACATGAACAGCTAGTCACTTTTGTATGGATAGACTTCAACACCATTCATCTGTAAATAGGCAGACTACAGACATGCACTTGCTGCACACCTTTGGGGCAGTGGTGAGGTAAAGGGTAACACCCAGAACTGATAAGCTTCCTTCCGAATTGCAAAATTAAGAAACTTGTAGTGCGACTGCACTATGGCAATATGACAATTAATGTCTCTGAGGTTGATAAGAGACAAACCAGTCTCCCCAGATAAGGAGAGGGAGAATAGATGCCAGAGAGATCATGTGGAACTTCCTGGGTGTGATAAGGTGTTGAAATTTCACAGGTCTAGGATTGATCATGTGGTACCCAACAGTGATGACTCCTCTGGTTGAGATTGTATAACAAGTATAATCTCTGCTGGCATTTCAGTTCGAGCTGTTTGAGCAGTAGGAGATGGTATCTCAGCCGGTCCCAGTGGAACCACAGGTAGAGGCACAAACTGTGGCACCGATTGTAGTAGCACTTGTGGTAGTGGCATAGTCATCTTCCAGGGTAGCTTAGAGTCCAGAAGAACAGGTGGTGGAGCCGAAAAAGTACCCTCAGTATAGGGCAGCCTTGACACCATAGCAAATGGGCAGCAAAAATAACAGCTATCACCCCGGGCCATACATTTAACCATCATAGAAATGATGACTATATGTCCCAATAACATGGTCTATCATATGATAGTCACCGCTCTGAATAGAGATCCCAGTCTTACAGTGTTTAAGATCTATCCTGTGACTGATCATGAGATCTATAATAATTCCTCACTGAAGGTGCTGAGAACATGAAGTTTAGTAAACCCTGATGACAGTCCCTAGAAACATCCCACCTCAGTGAGTCATGTTGTCAGAGAGGTGGTCCTCGGGAGATATCTCAAAACTCTCTGTCCAATGTTGAAGTAATCTGGTAAGGTTCCACCAGTGGAGCCAATACTGTTGTTTTTATACTGTTTTTATGTTTTTTAAATTTTTGTATACTTTTAATGTTTACTATTTTTAATTGTTGTAAACCGCCCAGAGAGCTTCGGCTGTGGGGCGGTATATAAATGTAATAAATAAATAAAAATAAAATAAAATAAATGCGATCTGAGTAATTGGTGATATTAGCAACAGCAGAAGAGGAGGAATAACCTCTGGTGTTGATGAAGGTCATTCCCAACGAGGGACAGTTGGCATCAGGAACTGTAGTCGACTCCAAGTCAATGACGATGAGACAAAGCAGGGTTTGATTCTGACAACTGTGGTTGGTCCTGATCAGAGCCATCCAGCTTTTTTAAATATTTCTTCTCTTTTTACCCTTAGCCCAGGGAAGTTCTGCCTTATTCACTGAGCTTGCCTTTTTTATTAGCTTTTTTGCTAATGTAAGCATCAAAGACTGACCCTGTGTTGAGAGTTTGTCTTGTGTGCTTGCCATGATATGAGCAGGATTTGTGTCCCACTGGGGCAGATGGGGAGAGCTGGAGGCAGGGTAGCCACTGGTTAAGCCATTGATGATATTGGCTCTTGACCGCTTCAAGCACCTTGTGCCACAATACTGGTTTGAGCCTGTCTAAGTGATTTTGCCACATCTACTTAGAGAATGTGGGCAAGACTCTACTACATGCTCCTCCCCCAAATAAAAAAGGCAGAGGGAATGGGCATATAACTGCAAGACAAAAATAGAATAAAAACACCTCACACTAATGCAATCAGCCAAGTTGATCAGGAGAAGCTTCTTTACAAGACTGCCACATTGGCAGATGAAAGAGAACTGGGGGAATAGGCAGGAACCCAGTGGGACATGCAGAGTGAACAGTGAGGGAAGGGCTCCTGCCAAAACACCTCAGTTATAGAAGTTTCCTGAATCAAGGCTGTGTGAAGGTGCAGAGTTCATATGTGTGATTCACAGAGGTCAAGAAGAATTGCAAAAATTCCGTGGGGGAAAATAATATTAAAAAGGAGGTTGCTGTCAGGGGAAGTGTCAACATGGAAGAGGTAATTCTTAAGTGCCATTTCAAGATGTAGGAAAGGGTGAGAGGGATATCAGTGTACTGTTCTACTTTACTAAGAACTGTAATAGTGAAACATGTAAATAACAGACAGGCAAATATGTGTACTTGCAAAGCACTTGATTTAAAAAAAACCATTTCTATTATGTTAAGTAAACTGTAGTTCTTTGAGTTATCACATTCAGGAATATGAGTTCTGTTCAGGAATGAGTTCCATTCAGGAATATGAGTTTCCCGAAACAGAAGCCCTGTTTCGGGAAACTTCAATAGCTGAGGAATTTTGGCAGGAACCCTTCCTCACTGTCTCAGTGCACATGTCCTTAGTGGGTTTCCATTTATTCCCTCAATTCCTTGAGACCAACATTAGAACCTCAGAACTGAACACACTGAACTTGAGTATGACACCAAAGTTGGGATAGTAGGTAGGTTTAATTTGTTTTAGGTGTGTTTAATACAATGCTGTAATGTAATGTAATGTAATGTAATGTAATGTTTTTATATCATGACTCTTGTATTTGGCTAAAACCCATGCTGGGTTGCCTTAATAAAATTTGATATATTTGATATTTATTGTTTCATATTGTATAATTTTATCTGTACACCGCCCTGAGATCCTAGTGATATAGGGTGGGATACAAATGTTATAAATAAATAAATAAATAAATAGGTTGTGTGAATGCACAGATGACCACTTGAGGAACTACAGTTACAGGTAAGCAAGGTACACAACCTCTCTTCCTTCTTTGTTATCTCTGTGGGCAAGTAGCAAGCTGACATACCAGGAGTAGTTTGGTGTCATACTGCAGAAAAGAAGAGAGGACACTGCAATTGAAGGAGCAGTTGGCTCTGGCCTGAACATCCAACCAATAATGCCAAATAAACATAGACAGCTTCAACCAGGTTACAGGCACAGCTCAGGGATGGTGACTCCTCTGTCAAATGTGACTGATGTCGCTACTGCACAAGTAGAGTGAGCTTGGAGTGTGGCAGACAAACCAGTCACCTCAAATGCTAGCTGGATGGTCTCAACATCCCATGAAGCAAGGTGCTGTGTTAAGACTGGGAGATCCTTGTGGTTGCCACAATAACAGACAGTGAGACTGTCTGAATGACTCAGTCCTTGACTTGTAAAAAGCCCATGCCCACTGCATATCCAGAACTTAAAGGGTCATCTCAAGCAGAGTAAATGGAGAGGGACTTCTGATACCACCTTCAGAAGAAACCTTGAGTCAGGACAGAGAATTACCTTGTCTCCATGAAAGATGAGATAAGGAGGATCCAAGTGCAGAGCACAGACCTCACCAAAGCACCCTGCCAATGTAATGGCAACCAAAAAATGCCACTTTCCAAGACAGGAAGTGAAGATCTACAGTTGTTAGTGTTTGAAAGGCTGAAGAGATAGCACTTGCAGGACAATGGAGAAGCTCCAACTCAGTACTGTCCACCTAATAGGAGAATCACAGAATCATAGAATCATAGAATAGCAGAGTTGGAAGGGGCCTAGAAATCCACCCTAAAGCATCCCTGACAGATGGTTGTCCAGCTGCCTCTTGAAGGCCTCTAGTGCGGGAGAGGCCACAACCTCACCAGGCAACTGATTCCATTGTCATACTGCTCTAACAGTCAGGAGGTTTTTCCTGGTGTCCAGCTGGAATCTGGCTTCCTTTAACTTGAGACCGTTATTCCATGTCCTGAACTCTGGGAGGATCAAGAAGAGATCCTGGCCCTCCTCTGTGTGACAACCTTTTAAGTATTTGTAGAGTCCTATCATGTTTCCAGAGCCCCTAGAGAAGCAAGTTTCCAGAGCCCCTAGAGAAATTGTTCCATCTTTCAATGCAAAAAGACAGAAAAACTTTCAGTAGAAAGATAAGGAGAGACAGCAAATATACAGAGAGAAGAAAATTTCAAAGCTCTGTCAAAAAGTGACAAGAACTGAAGAACAGGATGCAAAGAGCACTTAATAAGTCAAGCCTCCGGTATATGCAAAGGATGACAAAGCAGCCCATTTTCAGGCGTAGGACTGCTTCACGGAGGGCTTGCAAGTGGCGTTGAGGATAAACTGGATTGGAATAGGAAGGTCTTTGTTGTAGTTTATCAACAGAACCTCCACACCATCAGTGTTTGAAGATCCAGGTGCTAAACTCTGCCCCACTCCCAGCTAAGAAGTGGCATGAGGAGAAGGGGTGACATCACCACAAAAATGGCAGTTTAATCTGAGCCTCCCACAACAGACACTGACATCAAAAAACAGCTGAAGTTGACAACACTGACTGAAATCCAACAGGTCATGCTGCAGAGTCCATCAACACAACAAAAGACTGGCGATCAAATGCTTTTAAATACAAGATATAGCCATTCAAACAGCTCTTCTTTGAATGAAGATAATAATCTTCACATGGTGCCCTAACTTCCAATTTCTTGGCTTTGTGGAGTTTGGACCAATGTGAAATAGTTTTATCTTCTGGTCTTTTAAACCAGCAGATTTTTGATGATTGAATTTCATTTGTTTTTGAAAAACAAATGTCTCCCAAACATACCTGCTTTTAGATTTGCCACTCTTAGCACTCTGAACCAAAAGGGTGGAGTACAAAATATTATATAATAAGTGTGAGTTTTGGAGCAGGGCTTGTTCACCAAAAGCCTATGACAGCTTCCTGTCTTTGCACCCGGAGTACCAGGCAGATTTTCAATTATCTCTTATTTCCAAAGGCACTCAGAGCAGCATTGGGCTTGCACATGTTTCCTTCCCCTCTCCTCCTTTTTTTGTACCTTCAAGTAGGAGATCTACGATTTACAAAACCTACTGTTTACAAAACAACGTTAAGGCTCTACAGTTTTCAACCAAGCACCAAAAAGCAGGGAAATTGGGAGTTAAGGCTCACAAGCCTTAATGCCACATCCTCCCTAAGAAGGCAGAAAGTGCAAGTGAAATTCTCATCCTCTCAAAGCAGATAAACCATGAGGACAGGATGGAGAATATGATATGCAGAGGATGACAAAGTGGGGGATGACAAAGTGGGGTTGTGGAAAACTGATGATGAACAACTTAGGATCACTTACTTCTCTAACTTTGTTTAGCACTGCCCTTCCCCAACCTGGTGCCTACCAAAGGTGTTGGACTACTGCAAGTCAGTATATCCCATGGTCAGGAATCTCCTCTTTGGGGTCTAGGACCTTGAGCAGTACAAATTTATAAAACTGAAATTAAAGCTGAAGAGATGAAACTTGGCACTATGGTAGCTCTTAAGTAGGGATTTAGCCATGCCAAGTTTGAAGCAGATACGTTCATCTCTTGAACTTTTAAAAAATCCTAAAAATCAAGGCACTAAAGTTAGTGTTTGTCCTTCCAATGTTGTAATGTCAGTCTTTCGCCACCCTGAGATCCTAGTGATATAGGACGGGATACAAATGTTTTAAATAAATAAATAAATTTCCATGAAACAGGTAAATAATTTAAATGAGCATGTGCATCAGTGAATATTAAAGAGTAAATGATTCAGTGATTAGGCATTTTGTGTTGGTGCCCACAGCAGTATCTCAATTTCCCAAATATGCCCATGGGTCCAAAAAGTCTGGGGATACCTACTTTACTTGACTTAGGACCCTAATACCTCAAGGGCCACCTCTTCCTATATGAATTTACCCAGCCCCTGAGGTTGGCTTCAGGGGCTTCCCTGTGTCCCCCCATCAAGAGAATCATGGGGAGTGGTGGTTTGGACATAGACCTTTTTTGTGATTGTCCTGCATTTATGGAATGTTCTTTCCAAGGAAGGTTGCCTGACACGAACACTATATTTTCAGCGCAAGCTGAAAATGTACTTTCCCACCATTTGGACAGTAGTTATGGCCCAATTTTTGTGGTTTGCTTTTTTAGTGTTCATTCTAGGCTCTGAATGGTGAGAAGGATTTGTGTGTTATGGATGAACACTTTTCATATTGTATTGCTTTTAGATTATGGTTTTTATTGGGTTTATTTTTATTATTATACTGATGATGGTTTATATTGATTTTGTTTTGTTTTTCTGTTGTATTAATTATGGATTTCTGTATTTGTGTGTGTAAGTCACTTCAAGACTGCTTTTTGTGGTGGGAAGTGATGCATAAATCTAAACCTCACTATTTTGAAGGCCCTTAACTTGGAGGCAACCAAGTTTCCTGTGTACCTTTGGCAGCAATTACAGCTGAGTGTTTTTTTGGATAAATCTCTACCAGCTTTGAACCTCTGGATCTTACAATACTTGCCCATTCTTCTTAGCAAAAATGTTCCTGTCAATTCGGATGAGGATTGTTGGTGGACAGCAATTTTCAAGTCTGGGTTTTGACTGGGCCATCATAAGACATTCAGATTTTTGTTTTTAAACCACTCCAGTGTAACTTAAGCTGTGTGTTTAGGATCACTGTCCCAGGTCCCTTGCAGATCGAAACACGTTTTCCTCTAGAACTGCCCTGTATTTGGCTCCATCCATCTTGCCCTCAATCCTGACCAGTTTCCCAATCCCTGTCGATGAAAAGCATCCCACAACATTATTTATTTATTTATTTATATAGCACCAACAATGTACTTGGTGCTGTACAGAATATACAAATAAAACAGCAATATGCTGCCTAGAGGCTTACAGTCTAAAATCATATTAAAACATATGAAGGGGGAAGGGGTTACACAAAACAGAAATAAAGGAATAATCATAGCAATGAGAACAGTAAAGTACAAAAGGTACAAAAAGGCCCCTGGGTGCTGGGAAGGTTGTTGTGGGCAAGGCTTGGAGGACCTGCTTGCTAAGTGTTTGTCTGCCCTGACCCTTACAGGTACAAAAAGGCCCCTGGGTGCCAGAAGGCGCGAGCCTGAGGCGAGAGCTAAAGGGCTCTCGGCCTGAGGCTCTCAGCACTGGGCGCGAAGCCACCAACAAAGAACCACCTCCTGGGATTAAAGAACTGGATGAGTGTCTACAACAGAAAAGCAGTTATCAATATAGTCAGCATACTCATTGAGTGGGTTGCCGGCTTGCAAAGGTGGACATAAGGTACCCGTACTTGCAAATAGTTAATATATCCTCGCAGGAATACTAGTATCAACAGCTACAAAACTCTTTCATAGGAGATTGTGGTGTTTTAAGCTGAATAACCTATCTTGGTTGATGTGGTGTTGTCTGACTTTATCTTAAGGTTCTTAATTAGATTCTATCTGTTTTTACCACTCTTAATATTTTTATATCACTTGCTTCAGCAGTTAATGTAATTTGTTATACTATATTGTTTTAATTTTTAAACTTATTTTAATTTGCCAACATTGTTTTTAACAATTAGTTTAGCAACTAGTTTTATGGTGAATAATTGATAACTACAGTGTTATCCTAACTGACGAAATGGTGTTCACCAGACAAGGTTACAAAACCCTGGGGCTCCCAGTGGAAGTACCTATTGACAGCAGGAAACAGAAACCTAAATCTCAGACCGCAATTACACAGTTTCTCTCTCCTAAAAAACAAGTAACAGCAGCAGTAGTTGGAAATGAGACTACAACTAGTTCTGTATTAGACTGGTCTATAGACCCCAGGTGTGCTATGTTGGGATACATTTCAGATGATGATACTAGGAACTTGGCATCTGAGTTAGCTCTTGTAGGAAATACCTCCCAAATAAGTGCACAAGAACAGCAAATCTCCCTAGATGAGCTAATGGAAAAGCAGGTAGCAGAACTAGGAAGGCACTCCCCATCATTTGCACAAAAAGAAAACCCTCCTAGCTATGAAGTGAGTAGCCTAAAAATTAATGATGGCTACTATATAACTGAACAAGGTGGACAACTAATAATTGAACAGTTATTTGAAATTGAAAAACGGGTGATTGACACCTCCAAGGATCTAGGTTTAATTAAATCTTTCCTGGCAGAATCAAATGGACTATTAACAACAATGGTGGAGATACATAAAAAGGGAGAAACTGATTTTCCACAATCTGAAATAAAATCAGGGATTACCCAGAATGTAAAGGCAGACACCTGTCAAGTAAGAGAGAGCAAAATAAATGCCCAGCACAATTCAAAGAAAATCAAAAAGGGAAACAAAAAGGAGAAAAAGAGTAAAAGCTTAGGGCCTACAGAAATTAAAAAAGGAAAGGCAGTCCCAAACCTAACCTCCCGGAATAGGAAAATGAACTATGAAAAATTATTCAAACTAATAGACAAAAACCCCAAAATGGTGCTGGTTAAAAAGCCATCTAAGAGTAGAAAACTGGCCAAAGAGGAAAAGAACAAAAGAAAGAAACCTGTGGGAAAGCTTTCCCCTAAGCAGTCAATCAAAATACCAGCTATAGCTCCAGTGGTCTCTGTTAAGAATTATGAGCCCACTGAAATGAACGACCCATGGCAACATGTGCTTAAAAAACAGGAGGCAAGAGCTGAAATGGGGAGAAATGTTTTGGCACAAGATACTGACGATATATCCTACCAGGCGGTGAAACCAGATGAACAGAATTGGAAGCTGAGACTCATGCAGTACAGACTAGTCTTTTCTAACTTTCCAAAACCAAAAGGGCTACTAACACAGTTACAACGCAAACTCCATTTAATACAAACTCTTGAACCAATTGTCTCACAGGAAATTACTACCGCAGATATTACACACATTGAATACTTATTTTTTAACTACAAACAAGCACGGACGGTGGTCACTTTCTGTAATTGCCAAATGGTTGGGAAAATATATAGTAGAAAGTATGATCTCCAACAAATAGGTCTTCATGTCTCGAGAATTTTTGAAAATATAGCTCCCCCCCTGCCTCTGGTAAGGAGAAAATTAAGAGAGATTCAAAATGAAAATAGTGGTTTAGATAGTGAAAATGGGGAAAACCTTATACAATGGAATGACCTTGAAACCCCCTACATGTCCCCTGATGACCAGGACACTGAGAAAATAAACAATCTTGGAGTGAAAAAGCACAAGTCACAGCAAGAGGCCCAGCTAGGGTCAAGGGACAGGGAAAACAACCATATCTTTAAATGCAAGTGCCCCATTGTGCAAGATCAAAAGAGGGAAATATTCCCAAATGGAAGAGATTCATATAATAATGAGGAGAAAGCCTTGTTAGAATCTTTTAGTGTGTTGCCAACAGAAACTCAAAATGAAATCATTGCAAGACTAGATTCTCTAAAGGAGCAATTGATAAGTAGGCAAGTAGACCTGGGAAGACAAACAGAAAACAAGGATGCTCAACTAGTGCCAGTAGTCTGTGGTCAACAATTCCAGGAAAGCAGGCACCTCAGAGAGATGGAGTTTCTTCAGGAGCCTCTCAGTGTGATGGCAGGTGGGCAGAACTGCCTGGTTACTGCAGAGATAAACATCGAGCCAAGAATAAATAGAAATGGCACAGTTTACACAACAACATATCCAAATCTCGTGACCTCAAAATTTAAATCTTGTCCTGATATGAGACATATTGAGAACTCAGAACCGGGTCGAGTGGAGAACCCAGGAGAAAATAACCCCAAATTAGTAAATCCAAGGCACCCAGTGATTTCAAATGTCAGTAGGTTATGTCCACCAAATCGACATGATTGAAACCCTGGAGGAAGCAGTGCTAGGAACCCAGGGGAAACAGAGGACAATCTCAGATTACCCCCACTGACTGCATAAACAGCAAGTTGTAGAGGTGCCCTATCAATCAACAACTGTAACATCAACAGACTATATAAAGAGGGCATGTGGAATCTATGACATAGAAGATAAGCCCATTGCTATTATGTCTTGGAATATAGCAGGGTGGAAGAGTAAAGTTCACGACTATGACATTATTTCATTTTTATCCAAATACCCAGTGCTAGCTTTACAAGAAACATGGCTTTTAGCTAAGGATAAGCTAATAGTTCCAGGTTTTCAAACATGGGTTAACCCTGCATGGAAACTAAATGAGAAAGGTAGAGCCATAGGCGGTTTAGCCATTTTGGCCAAGGAAGATCTGGGATGGGAGGGTATCTTGGTTGACTCAGTACCAATGGATAAGAACTTACTTGCGGTAAAATTTATGGCACAGGATTTGATGCTTATAGTTGTAAATGTATATATACCACCAATATCTTCCCAATACTATACTCCTAATGCTTGGCTGCAGTTAGAATATTTTCTGGAAGAATTGTATATAAGGTTCCCTTGTTCCCTACTTATACTGTTGGGTGATTTTAATGCTAGAATAGGAACATCATTGACAAAAGTCGCTGAGCAGTGCGGAATCTTGGAAGATGATTCTTCCGATTTAAATTACTGGAAATCCCGGGATAAGAAAATAAACAATGCAGGGGTATACCTTTTCCAGTTAACATATAAGTTTGGACTTCTGATTGTAGGTAATAATGATAAAAACACTCCTCATCCCTACACTGATTTTTCTCAACGGGCAGGTAGTGTCCTCGATTATGTCTGTGTTCCCAGAAGAAGTGTCCCTTTATTTTCTGGTATAACAGTAAACCCGAGGGAAGATAGTAACCATCAGCCAATAGCACTGAAAATAGCCGCTAAGTCCAATATGAGGAAAGCATCCCCTACAGATCATTGGTTAGCACAGAATCTGGAAATAAAGGGGGAGAGGAGACTGAAATGGCAAAAAGTTAAAGTAAATAAGCTCAAAGACTTCCAAAACTCAGCACCAGGCATATCTTTGCAAAATATAATCTTAGCTCCTGACTCCAATATAAAACTAGTATTGGAAGCATATCAGTCCTTATGTGATAGCATGAGGCCTCACTTAAAAATGGAAAGTTCAAACCAGCTAAAGCCCATGAAGTCATTATGGTTTGACAAAGAGTGCAACATACTAAGAAAGAAACTGAGGAGCCAGTTGCAGAGAGTGCATGCTGTAGCTGATCAGGAAGCACAATACACAATGTTAAAACTCAGACACGACTACAAAAAACTAATTTCGGCCAAAAAATCGCAGTTCCAGAAATACATCTGGGCTGAGCTTGAAGCAGCCGCAACATGGACAAACTTGGCTTATTTTTGGCATTTTGTTGGAGGTAGACTAAAAGAAGTAAAATATTCTTTTGACATCCCCATACCAGCTACAAAGTGGGAAAAATTCTACTCAGAGTTATTCAAAAATGGGAAAGACCCAAGGTCTGAAAGTAAATTGCTCCTGGCCCAGGACCCTAATCTCTTACCTTCATGGCCACCTGTATCTTCTCTTGAGATCAAATCACTCATCCAGACCTTGAAAAACAACAAGGCACCAGGTGAAGATTTTTTACCTCCCGAATTATTTAAGAATGACTTGGACTGGTGGGCCTCACTACTGGCTGGACTATTCACTCATATAAATCACACAGGCTGTATTCCAAAGGGCTGGAATCTCAGTATAATTATTCCCATATTTAAAAAAGGCAACCAGCAGGATCCCAACAATTACAGGCCAATCAGTCTGATCGATTGGCCTGCAAAAATTTATGCTAAGCACCTCTTACAAAAATTAGAGGACTGGGCAGAGGAAAATGCCATTTTTGCAGAAGAACAGTGTGGTTTCAGGAAACAACGATCTACTTTGGATAACTATTTCACATTACAACACCTTATAACTAAGTACACAGCTAAGGGCGGACAGCTCTTCGCTGCCTTTATAGACTTAAGTGTTGCCTTTGATTCTATAAACAGGTGCCGCCTTTGGGAAAAACTGGCAAATATAAATATAGATCGGAGGCTCCTATTATTAATAATTTATTTTATTTATTTATTTATTTATTACACTTCTATACCGCCCAACAGCCGAAGCTCTCTGGGCGGTTCACAAAAATTAAAATCATCATAAAACAACCAACAAGTTAAAAATACAAATACAAAATACAATATAAAAAGCACAACCAGGATAAAACCACGCAGCAAAATTGATATAAGGTTAAAATACAGAGTTAAAACAGTATAATTTAAATTTAAGTTAAAATTAAGTGTTAAAATACTGAGTGAATAAAAAGGTCTTCAGCTGGCGACGAAAGGAGTACAGTGTAGGCGCCAGGCGGACCTCTCTGGGGAGCTCATTCCACAACCGGGGTGCCACAGCGGAGAAAGCCCTCCTCCTAGTAGCCACCTGCCTCACTTCCTTTGGCAGGGGCTCACGGAGAAGGGCCCCTGTAGATGATCTTAAGGTCCGGGTAGGTACATATGGGAGGAGGCGTTCCTTCAAATAACCTGGCCCCAAACCGTTTAGGGCTTTAAATGTCAATACCAGCACTTTGAATCGGGCCCGGACCTGGACTGGCAGCCAATGAAGTTGTAAAAGGACTGGCGTAATGTGATCTCGCCAGCCAGTCCCTGTTAGTAAACGGGCTGCCCTGTTTTGTACCAGCTGAAGCTTCCGGACCGTTTTCAAAGGCAGCCCCACGTATAACGCATTGCAGTAATCCAAACGAGAGGTTATCAGAGCATGGATAACTGTAGCTAGGCTATCACTGTCCAGATAAGGGCGCAGTTGGTATATCAGCCTAAGCTGATAAAAGGTGCTCTTTGCCACTGAGTTCACCTGTGCCTCAAGTGACAGTTCTGGATCGAAGAGCACCCCCAAACTACGGACCCGATCCTTTAGGGAGAGTGCAACCCCGTCCAGGACAGGGCAAACATCACCTCGCCGGACAAATGAACCACCCGCTAACAGTACCTCCGTCTTGTCTGGATTGAGTCTCAGTTTGTTAGCCCTCATCCAGTCCATTACCGTGCCCAGGCACTGGTTCAGAACAGTCACTGCCTCACCTGGGTTTGATGAAAAGGAAAGGTAGAGCTGGGTGTCATCCGCATATTGATGACACCTCAGTCCACATCTCCGGATAACCTCCCCCAGCGGCTTCATGTATATGTTAAACAGCATAGGGGATAAAATAGAGCCCTGCGGAACCCCATGGCTTAGGAGCCACGGCACAGAGCAATAATCCCCCAGCACCACCTTCTGGAATCGGCCATCCAAGTAGGAGCGGAACCACTGCAACGCAGTACCTCCAACTCCCAGCTCAGACAACCTATCCAGAAGGATACCATGGTCGATGGTATCGAAGGCCGCTGAGAGGTCCAGGAGAACCAACAGGGTCGCACTCCCCCTGTCTCTCTCCCGACAGAGGTCATCCCACAGGGCGACCAAGGCAGTTTCTGTTCCAAAACCAGGCCTGAAACCCGATTGAAATGGATCTAGATAATCCGTTTCATTCAAGAGTGCCTGGAGTTGTCCTGCAACCACCCGCTCAAGCACCTTGCCCAGGAAAGGGATATTAGCCACCGGCCTGTAGTTGTTAACATCTTCCGGGTCCAGATTAGGCTTCTTCAGGAGTGGTCTAATTACCGCCTCTTTTAAAGAGGCCGGCACCACTCCCTCTCTCAAGGAGGCATTTACAACCTCCTGGACCCAGCCGGCGATCCCCTCCTTATTTGATGTAATGAGCCACGAGGGGCAAGGGTCAAGCACACAGGTGGTCGACCGGACTTGGCCAAGCACCTTGTCCACATCCTCGGGCCTCAATAACTGAAACTCATCCAATAAAACTGAGCCGGACGGCGCTCTGAACGCCTCTACTAGTGGTGCTGCATTAAGTGTGGTGTCCAATTCATGACGAATCTGAGCGACTTTATCTTCAAAGTGCCGTGCAAACTCGTCACAGCGTGCTACCGAGGGTTCAACTATCTCACGCCCTGGCCCAGAGTGTAACAGGCCACGAACCACTCGGAAAAGCTCCGCCGGACGACACCGAGAAGACGCAATGCTGGTGGAAAAGAACTGCCTCTTTGCCACCCTCACCGCCACAGAGTAGGCTCGATAGTGAGCTCTAGCCCGTGTTCGATCAGACCCAGCACGAGTTTTCCTCCACCTGCGTTCTAGCCGTCTCCCCTCTTGCTTCATCGCCCTCAGCTCAGATGTATACCAAGGAGCTGACCGGGCTCTGCTCAGAGGGAGAGGACGCTTGGGCGCGATCGTGTCAACCGCCCGAGTCATCTCTGCATTCCACAGAGCGACCTGGGCTTCGACAGGAGCACCGGCCATATCAGCAGGAAAATCCCCCAGAGCCCTCTGGAATCCATCGGAGTCCATTAGCCTCCGGGGGCGGACCATTTTAATAGGCCCCCCACCCTTGCAGAGGGGAAAGGCCGCCGAGAGTCTAAACCTCAGTAGGAAGTGATCCGACCATGACAAGGGGGTAGATGTTAGTTCCCCCACTTCCAGATCACCATCCTCCTGTCCAGTCGAGAAAACCAGATCAAGTGTGTGTCCTTTTGCATGTGTTGGGCCGATGACATGTTGAGACAGCCCCATGGTTGTCATGGCAGCCATGAAGTCCTGAGCCGCTCCGGATACAGCAGCCTCGGCATGGAAGTTGAGATCCCCCAGAACCACCATCCTGGGGGTCCTCAACACCAGGTCCGAGACAACCTCCGTCAGCTCAGGCAGGGAGACTGTTGGGCAGCGGGGTGGACGGTACACCAGCAGAATCCCTAATCTGTCTCGAGTACCCAACACACAGTACAAACACTCCAGACCAGCACTCGACTGAACAGGAAGCCTAGAGAGGGAGATTGTATTCCTATAGACCACGGCAACCCCCCCTCCCCGGCCCTCGAGTCTGTGCTGGTGCTGCACCGAGTACCCAGGAGGGCAGAGCTGGGTGAGAGCAACCCCACCCAGTTCACCCACCCAGGTCTCAGTGATGCATACCAGGTCAGCCCCCTCATCCACAATCAAATCATGGATGAGGGAGATTTTATTCTGGACTGACCTGGCGTTCAGCAGCAGCACCACCAGACCCGAGAGCAAGCTGATATGGCCACCAGGAACTATCCGGTTGGGGGAAGGACTAGAAGAGGGGATAGCTGTAAGAAATCTATCCCCTCTTCTCATCTGGCCTGTTCCTCCCCTAGCACCATACCTCCCCCTACCCGTGACCACAGTTATGTGGGCATCCCCGTATCCCCCAGAGCTCCCCAGGCACATATTAAAAAGTAATTAAAATGTATTTTACAATTTGCTGCTGGTTGGCTGGTTGGAGATCTTGCAGGTACAGTAGTATGGTATCTCCTATGTGCGCCGCAAAGTGCGGCGCCGCACTCTGCGCGTCGCCGAGGCGCGCGCCGAGGCGCAGCCTCTGGCAGGCTTCAGATGTACCTGTTAGGGAGAGGTGGAGCACTCAGTCAGCTGACGCCCAGCAGGTGAGGGGAGAGACTGCAGAGGGAAGCCCCAGCAGTCCCTGTTCTTCTTTCCCCCCCACCAGCCAAACACACCCCACCTTCCCAGCCTCTGGCAGGCTTCAGATGTACCTGTTAGGGAGAGGTGGAGCACTCAGTCAGCTGACGCCCAGCAGGTGAGGGGAGAGACTGCAGAGGGAAGCCCCAGCAGTCCCTGTTCTTCTTTCCCCCCCACCAGCCAAACACACCTCTAAAAGCCCTCTATTCCGAAACCTATCTGAAGGTTAGAGCAGGCTCAAATTTTGTCCTTACTGATCATATCCCTTCACACAAGGGTGTGCGACAAGGTTGCATCCTAGCACCATTTCTTTTTAATTTTTATATTAATGACATAGTGGCATTTGTTCATAACCAGAGCTATCATATGCCCAAAATCTCAAAAAGAGAGGTAAACATTTTATTGTATGCTGACGACATGATTTTGCTTTCAACATCCCAAGTGGGTTTGAGAAGACTCTTGAGACAGCTTAGTGCATACTGTAAAGAAAACGACCTACTTATTAACAATAACAAGTCCAAAGTAGTAGTATTTGGCAAAAAGAGAAAGTCCTACAGATGGTCTATTAATTCCAAGGTCTTAGAGCAGGTAAAACATTACTGTTACCTTGGTCTTAACTTCTCTGCATCTGGATCCTGGGCGTCACAAATCAAGAAAAATGAACTAAAAACAGTGGCCTCTTTACAATCTCTAAATAGACTGTTAAATTACAGTTACCCAGGCACATTATGCCCAATTTTAAAAATTTACAAAGCAAAAGTGATACCTTCGCTAATTTTTGGTGCAGAAATATGGGGCTTTGCAAACCTTTCAAAAATCGAAGGAGTTCAAAGTCGCTTCTTGCATCTGATCCTGGGGGTCTCTAAGTCCACCCCAGCATACTTAACCAGAGCAGAATTGGGTACAGAAAAGATCTCTGGGTTGATATATGCAAGGATGGTAAACTACTGGTGTAGAGTAAGTAACTTAACTGAAGAGAGACTCCCAAAGATTTGTCTGGAGGAACAAAGGTCCACTGAGCAAGGGAACTTTTGGCTGCAGAAACTTTTCAAACTCCTTCCAAATTTTGGATTTTCTCACCAGGCACTCAATCCAACACTGACAGCTAGCAGAAATATTTTTAAACAAAGAGTGTTGGACATAGGAGCTCAAACTGATATAACAGCGCTCACATCCTTAAGAACAGCAAAATGGCTAGCTAGCACAAAATACCTACACCAACTTGAGAAATACCTATCAGTACCCATGAAAATGGAACACCGGAAAGCCCTTACACGTTTATACTGCGATGAAATGGGGGAGATTCCACGGCATACCAATTGAAGACAGGTTATGTGTTTGTGGAGAGCCAGTTCCAGAGGACATAACACACTATGTATTTGACTGCCTCTTATATATAGATATAAGGAAAAGTTATTTAGAGCCTTTTTTAAAGAAAGTGAAATACTGGGGTGCTAAGGAAAAACTGTGTTATTTATTATATTCAACCAACCCATATGTGTTACAAAGGGTTGCACTATTTGCAGTGAAAGCTAATAGATGTAGAGCAAAGTATTTAGATACAATTGGAGTGTGTTGTTATAAAGATTCAGAGACATAAATGAAATGTCATTGAGAAGGAATTAAAGGTTTTTGTATGTCTGCTGTGCTCCTATCTTACTATCCTTTTAGCAATGTATGTTACGTTTTTGATAGCTGTAATTTTTAACCATATGTCATTTTTATCCATATGTCATTTTTATCATGTATAGTATAGCAAAATGTCAAGCTTGTATGTGTTGCAATGATCTGTGGATTGAGCAATAAACATATTGATTGAGAACAGTAAATCAGGCTAAAATACCAAAAGCTATGGAAAACAGATGAGTTTTCAAACGCATTTTAAAATCTAATATGGAACTCGTAGTTCTGTTAGGCCCTCTGAGGAGTTGCTGGGGATGGACTCAGAGGAGGAGGAAACAGAACCTGTACAGGCAGAGGCTAGTGTCACGGCTGCTGAACTGGTGCCAGCTGGGAGTGGGGCCAACTCAGAGAATGAAGGGGAAGCAGAGCCAAGTACCAGTGTGCCGGTGATTAAACCAGCAGGGAGCTTGGCCAATTCAGAAGACACAGAGGGAGAAACAACAAACTTACCTGCACAGTTGTTTAGACATCATAGGGCGGAAAAGGAGGCCCGGCACAGATCTCTGCGTATTTATACTAGACGCCAACTCAATAGGGAACACCTGTAGCTGCCAGGGAGGGGTATTTAGAGAGCTGGGAAGCAACAAGAACTTGCCAGAGATTAACTGAGCATCCTGGCGAAAGCTCTTGCTTCCTGTTTCGGCTTGTGTTGACCTTGTATCCTGATTGAACTTTGGACCGGCTTGGAATTCGTGACCTGCTCCTATCCCTGGACCTCTGGATTGCTTTTTGGACTCTCTCTACCTCTCGTAAGCCCTTGACTTTTGGAACTGAACTGGACTTTGCTTATGTTTAAAACGTCTTATACTCTGACATTAAAGAGTGAACTGTGTTATTTCATAGCACAGATAAAGACAAATTCCAGCGTGTGTTGCTGAGTTTGTGGCTGAATTCTTGGAGTTTGTCTGGGCACGCTGCCCACGTCTGTATCTCCGTTCAATTAGCTGGTCTATTGGCAGCTTTCCCGGACAAGTTCATAGATTCTCTGGAAGAGCATTCCAAGCAAACGGGGCAGCCAAAGAGAACGGGCAAAGCCGGGCAAGAGAGATAGAAACTCTTGGGTGGGAGAGCAACATTGCATTTGAAGAACGGAGGATACGAGGGGGATGGTAAAGTGAAATAAGAGAGGAAAGATAAGAAGGCACAAGACCATGGCATGCTTTAAATGTCAGCAAAAGAAGCTTATATTGAATTCTATAAGGAATTGGAAGCCAATGGAGAGATTTCAACAAAGGAGAAACATGATCAAAGTGACAAGCCAAGAAAATAATCTTGGCTGCAGAATGGTGGAGACAAAAGAGGAAAGATGAACAGAAGGAAGACCAGTCGGGAGAACATTACAAAAGTCCAAACAGGAGATAACCAAAGCGTGTACAAGAGTCTTAGCAGAAGATACAGATAAGAATGGACGGATCCTAGCAATGTTCTATAGGAAAAAGCGGCAGGACTTGGCTACAGCCTCAACACGTGAGGAGAAGGAAAGTGAAGAATCAAATATGAAGCCAAGACTACGAGCTTCTTCCACCAGATAAAGTGTGACATTATTAACAGTAACAAAGAATGATGAACGAGGGGACGGTTTAGGAGGGAAGACAAGCAATACTGTTTTTGCCATGTTTAGTTTTAAACGACACTGAAGCATCCAGAAGAAAGTTCAGGAGAAGAGAGATACAATTGTGTATCGTCTGCATACAGATGATATTGGAGGCAATGAGAGTGAATAAGATTACCTAAGGATATCATGTATAAAGAGAACAACAAAGGGCCAAGTACTGAACCCTGTGGCACCCCAACTTGAAGGGGAAAATAAGATGATGAGTGGCCATTAGCACACACGCTAAACGAGCAACCTGCAAGATAGGAGGCAAACCAGTCACAGACAGATTCGCGGAATCCAAGGTCACATAGGGTAGCCAATAGGAGATCATGATCAACCGTATCAAAGGCCGCAGTAAGATCCAAAAGAATAAGAACCAAAAACAGGCCTTTATATTTGGCGATAAGAAGATCATTGGTAATCTTAGTAAGAGCTGTCTCAGTAGAATGCAGAGGACGGAAGCCAGACTGAAAAGCATCCAAGGCCGAAGAACTAGAAAGAAAATGAAGACACCGGGAATAAACCACTCATTCCAAGACTTTTGACATGAATGGCAGCAAAGAAATAGGGTGATAATTAGCAAGAGAAAACATGTCGAGAGAGGATTTTTTTTTAGAATGGGAGACTGAAGCATGCTTAAAGGCAGAAGGACATGTGCCAGAAGACAGAGAAGTGTTAATAATGTGGAGTAGGGAAGGAAGAACAGTGTACGTAAGATTGATAAAGACGCGAGAAGGGATAGGATCAAGAGGGCAGGTGGAAGGCTTCAAAGAATGCATTATACTAGTAAGTTCAGCAGCAGCAATCAGAGGAAATGCAGAGAAAATTACAGGGGGAACTGAAAGTTGAGTAGTGAATGTTGGGAAAGAGATAGTAATAGTGAGCTCATAGTGAATTGATTGGATTTTGGTGTTGAAGAAAGTAGCAAAATCCTGAGTAGACAAGGAGGGAGGGAGGAAGGGTGGAATGGGTTTCAGAAGAGCATCAAATGACGTAAAAAGCTGCCACCACCATGCTTCACCATGGGGATCGTGTTCTCAGGGCGATGAGAACTGTTGGCTTTGTGCCGCAAATAGCATTTTGCAATCCCTCCTTATTTTCAGATCCCTAAATAATTTGGTTTCATGTCTAGCTGAAACGTGCAAGAAAACTATGTACTTCAAGTTCATTGTTATTGTGGATTTTTGAATTCAGGTATTGTATCAACATACTGGCATATTAATACAAAATATTTTCATAGAATTAAATTATTTAATTTTCATCACTGATTTTTATTTCACCTAGAATATGCTGCATTTGTCAACTTGTTTTGTCACATTATGCTCACATTTGAATACTATGTATTTCTGGCTTTAACATAATGTGTTTTTCAAATAAAAGCTATTATCAACATGGCATTCATTACCAATGTGGCAAATAATTTGACTAGTGTGATACTCTAGTAAAAATATTTACATGTTTGAATCCTTCAAGATGGGCAAGCCCATTTAAATACCTATGTATTTGGAAGGAACTGAGCTGACAGATGAAGGGGGCGGGGAAGGAATATTGTTTTACACCAGGGAAGTTCTCAATAGAGTTATGATCATAGCTATTGATTAGTGTCAGACTGCAATCCTTTATACACTTATATGCTCAACTGAACACAACAGGGCTAATTTATGAGTAGACATATATAGGTTTGTAGGGTGAAGTAGGAAAATGTTGGTACATAATGTGCAGAATACAGACATTTCAGTCCCTGTGGATAATTTTATCCATAAACGAAAGCTAAAAACCAAGATTTTTTTCCAGGCATGATTTACAGTCTCCTGCATCTTCTCAGTGGTGTTCCCCAAAATTATTTCAATATATTATGGATCTTTTCCAGGCAATTTGAGCCCTCTTGGACCCTTGGGCAAGAAACCAGACCTACGGGTCCATCACACCTTTTTGTTTCAGGTACAATCTGCAGTTTCCACCTCTGTTTCATTCGCGCGTCAAGCACTGGTCCCTTTCATGTGCCTTCCTGGTATCACCATTGTATTAGGGAAATCTCTTTTCACTTGATCGCTCTTCCGCTGTTGTGCCCAACCCACCTCATCCCCATCTCCTTTCCGCTCCAGTTCATTGGTTCATGTGGTTGATGGACATTGTGATGGGCGTGGGGGCCTTCCCTCCCATCTGGTTTTGTTGTCTAGAGGTTTAGTGATTTAGCGTTGCATCAGCTGGGTGCCGTTTCTGCCAGCTGTCCCATAGAAAACAATGGGACAGAATTAGCCATAGAGAAACCATACTTGCCCATAGGGATTCATTGCAAATCCCTTGCCCATAGGGATCCATTGGACAGAATTCTCCATAGAAAAACCATACTTGCCCATAGGGATTCATTGCAAATCCCTTGCCCATAGGGATCCATTGGACAGAATTCACCATAGAAGCGGTTTGCATTGGATCCCTATGGGCAAGTATGGTTTTTCTATGGAGAATTCTGTCCAATGGATCACTATGGGCAAGGGATTTGCAATGAATCCCTATGGGCAAGTATGGTTTCTCTATGGAGAATTCTGTGCTATGTTTCTCTATGGACAAGCGATTTGCAATGAATCCCTATGGGCAAGTATGCTTTCTCTATGGAGAATTCTGTCCAATGGATCCCTATGGGCAAGGGATTTGCAATGAATCCCTATGGGCAAGTATGGTTTCTCTATGGAGAATTCTGTCCTATGTTTCTCTATGGACAAGCGATTTGCAATGAATCCCTATGGGCAAGTATGGTTTCTCTATGGAGAATTCTGTCCTATGTTTCTCTATGGGCAAGGGATTTGCAATGAATCCCTATGGGCAAGTATGGTTTTTCTATGGAGAATTCTGTCCTATATTTCTCTATGGACAAGCGATTTGCAATGAATCCCTATGGGCAAGTATGGTTTCTCTATGGAGAATTCTGTCCTATGTTTCTCTATGGGCAAGGGATTTGCAATGAATCTCTATGGGCAAGTATGGTTTCTCTATGGAGAATTCTGTCCTATGTTTCTCTATGGACAAGCGATTTGCAATGAATCGCTATCGGCAAGTATGGTTTTTCTATGGCTAATTCTGTCCCATTGTTTTCTATGGGCAAGCGATTTGCAATGAATCCCTATGGGCAAGTATGGTTTTTCTATGGAGAATTCTTTCCTATGTTTCTCTACGGACAAGCGATTTGCAATGAATCCCTATGGGCAAGTATGGTTTCTCTATGGAGAATTCTGTCCTATGTTTCTCTATGGACAAGGGATTTGCAATGAATCCCTATGGGCAAGTATGGTTTTTCTATGGAGAATTCTGTCCTATGTTTCTCTATGGGCAAGGGATTTGCAATGAATCCCTCTAGGCAAGTATGGTTTCTCTATGGAGAATTCTGTCCCATTGTTTTCTATGGGCAAGCGATTTGCAATGAATCCCTATGGGCAAGTATGGTTTTTCTATGGAGAATTCTGTCCCATGGATCCCTATAGGCAAGGGATTTGCAATGAATCCCTATGGGCAAGTATGGCTTTTCTATGGAGAATTCTTTCCTGTTTCTCTATGGACAAGCGATTTGCAATGAATCCCTATGGGCAAGTATGGTTTTTCTATGGAGAATTCTGTCCTATGTTTCTCTATGGACAAGCGATTTGCAATGAATCCCTATGGGCAAGTATGGTTTCTCTATGGAGAATTCTGTCCCATGTTTCCCTATGGACAAGCCCTTTTCAATGCATCCCTATGGGCAAGTATGGTTTCCCTATGGGCAAGCATTGTCCTTTGTTTTAGTACTTCCCACTTCTGTGTCGTTATAGAAAAGAAACCCATTCGCTCCTTTGAAAATGATAAATAATGCTATTGGGAAATTCACCATGTTTCACACCTCTCTCACGACTCAACAAGTTTTAATGGATTACTTTCTTTTTAACTTACGTTTTAAGGATTTGAAAAGCGAAATATTTATCTTTCAACTTAATTCAAGTTAATTTCAGCGGCTGCTAACTTTACACTTTCCCCGTCTACCGTTGGGCCTCCGCGCACCCGCTCTCCCCCACGACCTGACGCCGCTTTCGGCGCTGGGAACGCCGGTCCGCCGCCGATTCTCGGAGCCACCCTGGCGAGACTCTCGGTGGGGCCGCTGCCGCCTCCTCTTTTCTAGAAATTTCTCCGCCTTTTCCCGTCAGTCAGTCAGTCTGTCGGTGGCGGCGCTGCGGAGGCGGGAGCGAGCGCGGCCGGCAGGCGGGCAAGCGGAGAAAGAGCCGTCCCGCCCCGTCCTTTCCTGCCTTCCTCCCTCCCTCCCCTCCCAGCGGAGAGGAAATAGGCCCCGCGCCACGGCTGAGGAGGCCGCCGCCGCCGCCGCTAGTGCCAGTCTCGTAGGCCCGGCTGCGCTTGCGGGCTCAGGAGGTGGGAAGAGAAGCGGCCGAGGCCTCACCAGCTCCGGCTCCTCGCCCAGGAGAAGCTAAGGGCGGTGATCACCATGACCGCCGAGGAAGGCAAGGCCGACGAGATGAGCGCGGCGCCCGGCGGAGAGGGAGGCGTGGACATCACCCCCCACAACGACGGAGGGGTCCTCAAGGTACCGCCGACTGAGCGGAGGCGATGCGGACGGTGGTGGTGGGGATAAATGGTTAGAACTTAACACGGGGCATCTCGACCCTCCCACGCGGCCCGTGTGCTGCAGGGGCAGGACCGCAGGACTCGAACGCCCCCGCCGCGGACCAGGAGCGACTCCGCCGACGGAGAGCGCGGACCTGCCCCCTTTTAGTGGGGTCGTAGTAGTAGTAGCAGTAGAGGGACACTTGACACCGGGACTTCCTGGTACGTGACACGACAGTGGAAAGCAAAAATGGCATCCGCGCTCTTCCCCCTCCCTGTCGAAGCCCTTTACAGGTATGATTTTAGTGATCCTCACGACCACCCTATAAGGTGGGCTGGTATTGTCACCCCCATGTTGCAGGGGGGTTGCAACTGAGAACACAGGGGCTTCCCACCGCATCTTTCTAGGGAGTTCACGGCAGAGGCGAGATTCACAACTGGGCGCTTTCTCCGGCACAGTTTGCACCCTTGCTGGAGAGTTTGCTCTCCTCTTCACAAGCACACCCCACTTTGATCCATGTCCCAGTAGCGGGAAGGGACTGAGATTTTGAGGGAACCCAATGAGGGTGCAAAACTGCAGAGTGGCTTCTGCGGTGCTGGTTTTGGCCTAGGAAGCCCGGTTCAGGCCTCAAACCCCCCAATCGATCAGTGCCAGGTTTCAGCTTGAGCATGTGCAGAAGGCCCCTTTCCTCCTCATCGGTAGGGTTACAACTCCCCCCCCCCCATCTGGTTTATGTGTCTTTAATATCAACCTGGCATGAAATTGAGTTGGTGACTCCCCCCCTCCCCAATCACTTCACCTAACACATTTCTGCAAGCTGCCTATTCTTACTGACGCAGGAGCATGGCCTGTTTCTGGCTGAAATGGCCATTCTGCCTACCAGTAAGCAGCCATGGCTAACCCTTCAGAGTTTGCACATCAGGGCCAACCCATGCATATGCTGATTTCCAAGTAGAGTTGTAAAATTTCTGGAATTTTTGAGGCCATGGGTGGGGGGGAATGTTTTTTTCAACCTCAGGCAGCATGGCCAAAGGTCAGGAATGCTGGACGCTGGAGTCCAAAACATCTGCTTTAGGAAGATGCTTTACTAAAGTTATTTAATGTAAAACTTGCAACTACATTAAATGACTGCTACAGCATCACAAATACGACTCTATATAACAAAAACCAAACTGTCAAGAATGCACATTTACTGTCAGGAATGCCCAATAGTAATTCTACTCACAAGTTGGGAAACTGAGCATAAATGTCTGTCAGTAAAATATACTTTAGATCAATAATTTTAATATGGAATGAAAGAAATATCTATGCTGGAAATGTTACAGAGTGGATTAAAAAAACATTTCCCCCATGGCTTCATTATTTCCAGATATTTTACTAGTCTTGATATTAAAGTGTTCTTATCACATAGTTTTTAGAAATCATTTTCAGGGGAGTAAAAGCTCAGTAACAATATATACATATTTTGTCTTAAATTCTAAAAGAAAATATTTCATAATCCAAAGCATTTTTTCAATTATTAATAAACAAAAAACAGGCATCAGAAAATAAGCTTTCCCCCTAATTTCTCCAGTTTTTCCTGGGCCTTCACATCTCTGCTTCCAAGCAGGGTTGAACTTAACCTCTGCTCTTTTTCGAAAGAAACTAGTATTCATTGAAATCCATCTGATGTACCGCCTGCCCTGCTGCCCAGCATCCTCCCTTACCGAGCTGGTGGTACCGGTCTTGAGTGTGGTGTTGGAGGAATCCAGGACGGTGGTTCCGGGTGACTTCAACTTTCATGCTGAGGCCATCTCTGGGGCTCCAGTTCGGGACTTTATGGCCTCCTTGACAACCATAGGGCTGTCTCAGTTTGTCATCGGCCCAACACATAAAGCAGGGCATACCCTTGATTTGGTTTTTGCTCCAAGCTGTGAGATGGGTAGTCTGAAGATGGGGTGGGTGGGGGTCCAAGTAACCCAGTTGTTATGGTCGGACCATTTCCTGGTTAGATTTGAACTCATGGTGTTACTACCCTCCTGCAAGGGTGGGGCACCCATTCGCCCCAGGAGACTGATGGAATCCAATGGTTTCCTGAATGATCTTGGGGATTTTCCAGTGGAGAGAGCTGGTGATCCAGCCGAGGCCCTAGCCTCACTGTGGGACGGTGAGATGCGGAGGGCCATCGACTTGATTGCACCTGAGTGCCCTCTCCAGTCCTGTAGAGCCCACTCTGCTCCTTGGTATACTAAGGAGTTGCGTTCAATGAAACATTTGGCTAGTGCCCAAATGGCATAAGACTCAAAACGAAGATGACTGAGCACGCTGTAGAGCGCATAATCGTGCCTATTGTGTGGCAGTGCAGGCAGCAAAGAAGGCTTATTTTGCTGCCTCCATTGCGTCCTTGAGTAGCCGTCCAGTGGAGCTCTCCCGGGTGGTCCGGGGGCTGCTAACATCCTCCCCAGCAAATGGGCCCCTGGCCCCGTCGAGGACCCGCTGTGACCATTTTGCATCACACTTTGAGGACAAAATCGCTTCTCTCCGCAGCGAGCTTGACTTTATTAGTGCAGCTCCAGTTGAGGTGTCTGATGCCATCATCTACCAGATTTTGTGGGATCAGTTCCTGTTATTGCGGCCTGATGATGTGGACAAGGTGCTTGCAGCAATACGACCAACCACTTGCCCTCTCGATCCCTGTCCCTCCTGGCTTATAAAAGCAAGCTGAGGGGATATGACTGGGTGGGTCCACGGGGTGATAAATGCTTCCCTCCAGGAAGGGGTGGTCCCTGCTGTCCTTAAGGAGGCAGTAGTGCGACTATTCCTGAAGAAGCCCACCCTGGACCCGATGGTATTAGACAACTACCGCCCAGTCGCAAACACCCCTTTTTTAGGGAAGGTACTTGAGATAGTTGTGGTGGAGCAACTGCGGGCACTCTTGGAGGATACTGATTATCTGGACCCATTCCATTCTGGGTTCTGATCTGGTTATAGGACTAAATCAGAGAGGGACAGGAGAATGCAACCCTGTTAATCCTGCTCAATCTCTCATTAGCTTTTGATATCATCGACCGTGGTATCCTCCTGGATTGACTCTGTGGGATGGGCATCGGAGGCACTGTATTACAGTGGTTCCGGTCCTACCTACGGGGTCATTTTCAGAGAGTAGCGTTGGGTGACCACTCCTCGGCCACTTGGTAATTGAGCTACTGAGTGCCACAAGGCACCATCTTGTCCCCAATGTTATTTAACATCTATATGAAGCCGTTGGGAGCAGTCATTGGGGGATTTGGAACTAAATGCCATCAATATGCTGATGACACTCAGCTCTATCTCCCTGTGACAACTGAATCAGGTAGTGCCCAGACTCCATAATGGGTTGGATGAGGGCCAATAAACTGAAACTGAATCCTGGCAAGACGGAAGCCCTGTGGGTGAGTGGTTCCCGAGTCTGGGAGACAGGCTCATTGCCTGTTCTGGATGGGGTTGCACTGCCTCTAAAAGATCAGGTTCGTAGTTTGGGGTTACTCTTAGACCCATCTCTGTCACTGGAAGCACAAGTGGCCATGGCAGCTCGGAGTACCTTTTACCAGCTTTGGCTGATTTGCCAACTTTGGCCTCTCCTGGACAGGGATAGCTTGGCCATGGTGGTACAGGCATTGGTAAACTCAAGACTGGATTACTGCAACGCACTTTATGTGGGGCTGCCCTTGAAGCTGCTCCAGATGCTGCAGCTCAGCTGTTGTCTGGAGCTGCCCCTTTCCAGCATGTAACTCCTCTACTGAGGGAACTGCACTGGCTGTTTATTCACTTCTGGGCCAGTTTTAAGGTTCTTGTACTTGTGTACAAAGCACAACTTGAGACCAGGATACCTGAGAGAGCGCCTTCTCCCCTACCAACTGAGGTCATCTGAGGGTCTGCTCCTGGTGGTCCCTCATAGACCCATCCTCCAATTGGAGTCCACCAGGGGAAGAGCCTTCAGCGTGGTGGCTCCCCTCCTGTGGAATTCCCTGCCTCTGGAGGTCAGGCAGGCACCAACTTTGTACTCCTTTCGGCGCCTCCTGAAAACATCATTATTCCAGGAAGGCTTTCCTTAATGTCCAGCCATGAGTCACTCTATTTACTTCTTTTAAAATTTGTTTTAAGTGTTTTATTCTGTTTTTATTTTCATTTTATCTTGTACACCGCTCCGAAGTTTTCAGTGGGGAGCGGTATATAAATATTGTAAATCATCATCATCATCTCCTGGAACAATTTTTCTTCTGTTAGTTGAACAGATGTTTTTCTTTCTTCTTGGAGTATTACGATAGCCTCAGACCAATGAGTGCATGGTTTGGTGAGGGGTTATTGATGGAAGCAGTAACTCATTTTATGGGAATCTAATGCCTGAATTAAGTTGGCCCAGGGTTGGAAAGGAATAAATGCTTCTTGGATAGATGGAATTAAATGTATCTTGGATAGATGGAATTCCTTGTCAGTATTAAACATGATGCAGGAAGGAAGAAGGGAAAACACTTGTGAGATCAGCATCACTGCTTTGTTATAGTCTTTTAAACTGTGTGATGCATCAGGGATGCCATCATTCAGTGACCAAGTGCAATTTTTCTACAACACCACTTTCCATAAGGGTAGGAAGTTTCCAAGTTACTTCCTGCACAAGAGAGTTGGTTCTTCTCTGTAGTTAAACATTAGCTTTTATGCTGGGCGAGAATGGTGCATAAAGGAGTCCTGTCTTTTCTGTTTGCTGTGCAGAATAGAGCCCCTTGGGAGTAGACCTAAGTTGTTCCATGTGCACACATATGTGCATCAGGTTCCAGAGAGGGTCACTGAGTAGCAGCAAAGGGATGGTGTGATTTGCTGTTAGCTTTTATCTGAAACTGGAATATCTTTTATAGCTTCATTAACTTTACTAAAATGACAAACCAAAAATGTGTCTGGGCTTTTGAAAGTAGTATAACTGCCACCAATTATTGAAATTGCAAATTAAACATGCCAAGTGCTTACAATTATTATTGTAATATGCTGTTGTTCTCATTGTACAGATAGGAAATCAAACTATAGGAAATCCAGACTTCCAGAGGAGAGTCTATAATAGAAGTGTGACTTTGACTTAATTCTCACAGATCTAAGCCTGATTGGCTTATAGATCAAAGATGGATCAGGGTTCGTGAGCCATTTGCCTGTGAATGATGAGCCAAGATTTTGAAGAATTCTGGCTTAGCATTGTGTGTGAATATGTCAACCTTTTGACCTACATCACACCCTAATACAGTGGGGTCCACGCAGATAAATAATGCAGTGTGTGATGGACAGTGCTACCATTTTGTGGTTGTTTGAAGCCAGCCTTCCCCAACCTGGTACCCTTTAGATGTTGTGGCTTACAGCTCCCATCATCCCACACCATTGGCTATCTGGCTAGGGCTGATGTGAGTTGCATTTCAACAATATTTGGAGGGCCTTATACTTCTCACTTTTGCTCTAGACCATAGGGGGGCAACCTGCTGTGGCCTTCCAGATGTTTTGGCCTACAATTGTTATCAGCTCTAGTCAGCATAGCCAATGGTGAGGGATGATGGGAATTTCAGGCAAAAGCATTTGGAGGCTCACAAGTTGCCTTCTTCTGCTCTAGACCAATGTGTTTCTTATATTGGTGTTACCCTTGTATTGGTATTACTACCATAAGCATTTATAAATCACAATTTGAAAATGAAATTAAAATTCTACTTTATCATCCACTCTAGTCTTCTGTGGCTCTTATAGCTGTAATAAATTAAGAGACACATACTGTAAAGTACAACTACTTACCGTATTTTCCTGCGTATAAGATGACTGGGCGTATAAGACAACCCCCAACTTTTCCAGTTAAAATATAGAGTTTGGGATATACTCGCCGTATAAGACTGTGCCTCTGTGGCCCCCCTTCAGCCTCCCCTCCCCGCCTCTCCTCTCCCTGCTCTAGTTGTGCGCCTGCAGCTGGCGAAAAGCGGCTGCCTGAGCTGAGGAAGGCTGGTGCTGCTTTCGCATTCTCATTCTCTCCCGGTTTACGAGTCTGTGTCTGTGGCGCGCTGCCGGGCTAGACTCCGTCAGGAGTTGCTCGCTGAGCCGCTTCTCCTCTCTCCCACGCTCGGTCGCTCTCCTCCCTCCCTCGCTCTCCTCCTTCCTTCCCTCCCTCCTGCTTGCTCTCGCTCGCTCGCTTTCTCTCTTTCTCACACACACACATGCGCGCACGCACACACACAGAACTCAGGAGCTCCTGGCTTCGGTTGAAGGCTCGCGGCTCGCGCTCCCTTTGCCTGCCTCAACCACCGACACCCTCAGAACCCAAACAGTAAAAAGGGGGGGGGAGGAGAAAAAGAAAGAGGCGGAGGGGGGCAATGGTGTGCGTGTATATATATATAGGCAAGCCTTAAACAGAAGGATGGGGATTTGAACCATATGCGGCAACTGCAGATTCCCCAGTCCGGCTCGGAAGTTACAGCACCCGCCCTATAAGATGACACCCGGCGTATAAGACGATCCCCGACTTTTGAGAAGATTTTCCTGGGTTAAAAGGTCGTCTTATACGCCGGAAAATATGGTTAAATTATAGCCTTGCAAATGCACAAAAGGAATGTAGGAAGGTGCATCATACTAAGTCAGACCATCTAGTCAAGTATTGTCGACACTGAATGGCACAGCCTTCCTGGATTTCTGGCTGGCTTTTTTCCTGGCCCTTCTTGGAGAAGTTGGAGATTGAAGCTGGGACCTTCTGCATGCAAAGCAGCTGCTCTGCCACTGAGCTCCAGCCACTCCTCAAGGGATTAGCCAAGTATTGTATTGGTCCACACTTGACTATGCTTGTCAGTTGTTGTGTATCAATAGGCTAAAAGGGGAAAATTTTCTTCTAACTTTCTTCTAACTTTCCTTTTAGGGGCAATTAAAAGCCTGAAGTAATTAGTCCCGTCCCCCCCGAAAGGATGGTATAAACCAGGTTTTTACCGGGATAAATATCATGCTTATCTTATTTCTGATTGGAACTTTTTGCACATGTTTGCATTGTGTTCTAGCCAATAAAAATCTGACTGCAACAACTTTCTGTAGTTGGTGAAACTATTCCTTCATTTACAGTGTGATCTCAATCATATATATTCAGATGTAAGACCATTGCTCAATGGGGTTTTCTTCCTTGAAACTGCATAGGATTGCAGGCACAGTCTGCAAAGATGTTAAAATAATTGGCAAGTATGCTTTTGGAAACCTGTTTGGGATAAATTGGAAAATGATAGACTTTCATTCCGCTATTGCTTGGGAATGTGGATTGTACCTTCTTTTGTTATAATGTCACATTATTGTGAAGACTGCCCATGACAGTCTTTTGGGTGCCCTTTCCCTATGCACCCAAAATATAGCTGGCTTTATTTCTGCTGTGAACTACTTCTAAAATGTATACTGAATTTCAGTGCTTTCTCCTTTAGAGTTAAGGAAAGAATTTGGTCTCAGTGAAGTGGATCTGATCTTTCGTAGCAGGTAAATGGCAGAGGATGAGCATAAGAGCCCAAAGGCCTGAATCTTTGGTACATTCTACTCCTACAATGGCCAACAGATGCCTGTATGGGAAGCCCACAAGCAGGATGTGAGAGCAATAGCATCCACCTGTTTTTGTTCTTCGGGCCTCTGATGCTGGGGAAAATATGTAGCCATCATGATGATAGCTCAGTGGTAGAGCACATGGTTTGCATGTAGAAGGCCCCAATAAAGTATATTGTAACACTGGAGAAGGTGTGTCCTTTGGGTTACATTTTTTCTGCACCTTCTCCCGTGCTCTAATATTCTTTATGAGATGAGGTGAGCTGAACTGAACGCAATATTAAAATTGTTGTTGTACCATGGGTTTAAATAACGGCATTATGATTTCGACATTTTTATTTTAGAGTCATTTCCTAATGATGCCTAACATTGATTTTGCCCTTTCACAGCAATAACACATTTTCATCAAGCTATCCTTTCCCCAATGCTATTTAATATTTACATGAAATCGCTGGGAGAGATCATCCGGGGGCAGGGGCGGGGTGCTATCAGTATGCTGATGAGACCCCCCAAAATATTTCTCTATGCCTTCGACAACAGCGTCAGCTCAGGATAGTGTGTCTGCTCTGAATGAATGCTTGGAAGCGGTAATGGGCTGGATGAGGAAAAACAAACTGAAGCTGAATCCAGACAAGACGGAGATGCTCGCTGTCAAAGGCCGCAACCAGGGTTTGGAGGTGTGTCAACCGGTTCTGGATGGGGTTACACTCCCCCTCAAAGACTGTGTTCACAGCTTGGGGGTGCTTCTGGACCCATCGCTCCAAATGACAGTCCAGATAGATGCAACGGCCAAGAGTGCCTACTATCAGCTACGGCTGATACATCAGCTGCACCCCTTCCTAGAGTTAGAAGACCTAAAGATGGTAGTGCATGCGCTGGTAACTTAGAGGCTTGACTTCTGCAATGCGCTCTACATAGTGCTACCTTTGTGCGTAGTCCAGAAACTTCAACTAGTTCAAAATATGGCAGCCAGGTTGGTCACTGGAACGTCTAGGAGTGATCACATCACACCAGTCCTAAAATCTCTTCACTGGCTGCCAATTAGTTTCTGGGCGAAGTATAAAGTATTGGTTATCACCTTTAAAGCCCTACATGGTTTGGGTCCAGGCTACCTGCGGGATCGCCTTCTCCCGTACAATCCACCCTGCACACTCAGGTCCTCTGGGAAGAATCTACTTCAGTCAGCAAAGACTAGGCTGACAACCATAACCCAGAGGATCTTCTCTTTTGCTGCTCCTAGACTGTGGAATAGCCTGCTGGAGGAGACTCGTCAGCTTGACAGTCTTTTAGCATTCAAGAAAGCTATCAAGACTGATCTCTTCCGGCAGGCCTATCCAGTAGAATTTTAGGATATTTTAGTACGTTTTTAGGATGCTTTTAGGATGTTTTTAAACAGTGTATACCATGTTTTTAATCAGTATTTTATGTGTTTTGTGCTTGCTGTTGTTCCCCTCCTCGATCCAGTCGGAGAGGCGGGTAAGAAATATATTATTATTATTATTATTATTATTATCTCCAAGATTTTTTTCTTGATCAGTTACCATCAACTTAGACCTCACCAGTGCGTATTTGAAGCTAGGTTTCCCCCCAATATGCATAAACTTACACGAGTTTACGTTGAACTGCATTTGCTATTTTAATGCTCATCTTTTCAGTTTGGAAATATCCTTTTTATTTTATTTATTTATTTATTTATTTATTACATTTCTATACCGCCCAATAGCTGGAGCTCTCCGGGCGGTTCACAAAAATTAAAAACATTCAAAGTATAAAACAACAGTATAAAACCATAATATAAAATACAATATAAAAGCTCAACCAGACAAAAACAGCAGCAATGCAAAATTACAAATTTAAAACACCAAGTTAAAATTTATTTATAGACTGTTAAAATGCTGGGAGAATAAAAAGGTCTTCACCTGGCGTCTAAAAGTATATAATGTAGGTGCCAAGCAAATCTCCTTAGGGAGCTCATTCCACAGCCGGGTTGCCACAGCAGAGAAGGCCCTCCTCCTAGTAGCCACCTGCCTCACTTCCTTTGGCAGGGGCTCATGGAGAAGGACCCCTGAGGGTCCGGGCAGTTACATATGGGAGGAGGCGTTCCTTCATATAGCCTGGCCCCAAACCATCTAGGGCTTTAAATGTTAATACCAGCACTTTGAATTGAGCCCAGACCTGGACTGGCAGCCAATGAAGCTGGAAAAGGACTGGCGTGATGTGGTCTCGTCGGCCAGTCCCTGTTAGTAAACATGCTGCCCTGTTTTGTACCAGTTGAAGTTTCCGGACCGTTTTCAAAGGCAGCCCCACATATAATGCATTGCAGTAATCTAAACCAGAGGTTATCAGAACATGGATAACTGTAGCTAGGCTATCTCTGTCCAGATAAGGGCGCAGTTGGTATATCAGCCTAAGCTGATAAAAGATGCTCTTTGCCACTGGGTTCACCTGTGCCTCAAGTGACAGTTCTGGATCCAAGAGCACCCCCAAACTACGGACCCGATCCTTTAGAGGGAGTGCAACCCCATCCAGGACAGGGCAAACATCACCTCGCCGGACAGATGAACTACCCGCTAACAGTACCTCCGTCTTGCCTGGATTGAGTTTCAGTTTATTAGCCCTCATCCAGTCCATTACCGTGCCCAGGCACTGGTTCAGAACAGCCACTGCCTCACCTGGGTTTGATGAAAAGGAAAGGTAGAGCTGGGTATCATCCGCATATTGATGACACCTCAGTCCACATCTCTGGATAACCGGAGCTCTTCATCCTTTTCTATTTTAACCACCCTAAATAATTTGGTGTTGTCAACAAACATGGCCACCTCACTGTTCACTCCTAATTCCAGATCATTTATGAACATGTTGAAAAGCTGTGGTCCCAGTACAGATCTTTGGGGAACCCCACTGTTTATGTTTTTCCATTGTGAGAAGTGTCCATTTACTCCTGTTTTTTACTTCCTGTTCTTTAACTAGTTTCCAAACTATAAGTGGATTTCTTCTCTTATCTCATGATGTCTAATGTTGCTCAGGAGTCTTTAGTGAGGGACATCATCTGCTTGGACTTTTAAAAGGCTTTTGCCAATGTCTACTGCAAGGGTGAAACTTTGTGCCCTCCAGATATTTTGGACGACTATTTTTGCAGTCCCTTAGTGGCTGCGGCTGGTGAAATTTGTAGTCCAAAATAGCTGGAGGATACCAGGTTGCTGACGTCTATTGTATCACCCATATTTTGATACTTGTTGACTTTATTTGTTGGAGTTGTATACTCTTTCATCAAAAAAGACCTCAAAGAGGCTTACACCAAAATTTAAGCAAAAACGTAAAGGATAATCAGCATAAAAAAATAACAAAGTAAAACAGCTGAGTGAGATCCAAAATCCTTAATGGGCCGGGGGGAGGGATTTTGCCTCCTGCCTAAAGGTAGGCCTTTCAGCAGAGAGAGTTCTACAGTCAAGTTGGCATGGCCAGAAATACCCTCTCCCTGGTCAACGCTCGTTACACCTCCAGTGGCAGGGGGGATTAAAGGAGAACATTGGGAGATGATCTTAACATCTGGGCAGGTTGATATGTGTGACAAACAGGAATATGGAATTTCAATCCTGCAAATAGGGGTGTTTTCTACCACCATCTGTGTTTATTAAATCTTTTGTAAACCGCCCAGAGAGCTTTGGCTTTGGGGCAGCATAGAAATGCTGTTTCTATAAAAATCAGATTAGAAACCAATTCTATAGCCCCAAGACGATCTGGGAGGGGGCATAGAATTTTTCAGATTCCTGGATCTGAGGTCAAAGACAGGGCTCAGACTCCTGGCCAAAAGTCCAAGCTCCACGAACCCGAGTCCCGCCCCCCCCCCCCCCAAGCTGGCATGGAGAGAACTGTTCTGGTAGCTTCTCTGAGCTTGCAAACATGAGCTCAGAGAGGAGAGAAAGTGGGAGTGACTGGGTGGGGAGGGGAGGGGGAAGCAGGGATAGGAGCTATCCGCAGCCATCCCTAGCCTCCTTCCCTCCCTGACACCTCAGCTATATGGGAGAAAATCCCCATCTAGCTAAAATGCAGAGTGGGAGCATGTGCACCACCAGCTCTGCAATAGACACTCATAAGCTTCCAGGTTTCGAGGCTTAGGAGTACCCTAGACAGATCCAATAGGATTGCGCCCTTAGTGTACGCCAAGCAGTCCAACCTAGGGGAAAGATCTAAAATTAACTCCAGTTTCCAATTGAGTGTATTTATTCAAGTACCAGAGAGAAGTTCAGAAATGGTCAGTTGCTTTTATAATAAAATAGAATATTGAATTAGCTATCCAAACTATATTAGGAACTGAGCCCTAAGAGAACATCACCAAAGCAGCTTGAATGTGGTGGGACACCTGGAGCTTTGCAGCAAAGTAGAGTCCAGTCTTGACTCTTTGCCAAGTTACTCAAAGCCAAAGGAAGCTTTAACATAAGGAGGTGTTTCCATGGGTTGTGGGCACTTCCAGACAGGGATTGGAAATTGAAATCGACAATCAATAGCCTGAAATTACTTGATAATGTGCTCTCCAGGTGATTCCTCAATATACCTATTTAACATAAATCTGAGTCACGAGTAGTGACCTCAGATGTGAAATAATGCAAAGCTTGGTTCTGGTCATGTCCTGTGTTCAGAGATGCACTAGTAGGTATGGGGGAAAGACTGGTCTTGTCACGATATGGTATTCCTTGAAAAACCTTCGGTTTGAAGTTGTTTAGGACCTGAAAGGACTGAACTAGTGCCTTAAATTGAGCTTAGAAACAGAATGGAAACCAGAGAAGTTACTGGTGAGACATGTTCCCAGCAAGTTGACCCACTTAAAAGTCTCTCAGCCATATTCTGTACTAGTTACAGTTTCCAAAATGTCTTCATGGGAGGCCCCAATATACAACACACTGCAGTAGTCTGAGAGGTTACCAGAGTATGGATAAGTATAACCAAGCTAGCCTTTAATCATAGCCTCATCCTTTCCCCTTTTAGAAAATGGCTTATTACTCACTTCCAGTACCCTCACTGATGGTTCGAATATTCTTAAATTGCTCATTTTTAGTCCTTGCTTCCTTGTTTTCTCTTACAGCCAGAACAATTGCCCATCGATTCTATTTTTTATTTAATTTTTAATATTGGATTTTAAAATTGAGCTAAGAAAAAATTAAATGAGTGTTTGTGGCTGCAAAGAAGAAACTTGGCATTGAAGTCTTCACCCTTAGGTGGTGCCAAAAACGGACTAAGATCAATTCTACATACTACAACCACGTGTGTAATAATGCTATAGCAATAGGTGAGATAACAGGCAAGAAGTAATTAGCTTTTTGTTTTGAAATCAAGGAAGAAGCTTCCTGTGAGGCAAAATGACGGGGTGACGCTCTGCTAATAGCTCTGCTAACAGCGGAGAAACAGAACGACTAATTAAGCCAGCGTGGGGGCTCCTTGCCAGGCAAAATTCACCCCAGAATTAAAGGGGAGATCTTGAGATAATCTTACTTGCCTTTGAAGCGCCATCAGGTAGTTAATTTGTCGAAGTGTAAAACTTTGTCAATTTAACTGTGTAGGTGCTTAGCTTAGACGTTTGGATTTATAACTTGCTCAAAGCCATTCCGAAATCTTGGAAGACTTGATAGACTTTTCAAGATATAAGCTCGACTAACCTCACTCCTGATGACAGCTTTATTATTATTTATTATTATTTATTTATATAGCACCATCAATGTACATGGTGCTGTACAGATAACACAGTAAATAGCAAGACCCTGCCGCATAGGCTTAGTGGATTATATAAATTACAACTGAAGTAAGTTCCCATAACAGCAAAAGTGAAAGTAAATACCTTGTATTGGGTGAGATATCTCTTTTCTTGAATTATAGATAATATAGTTTTTAAAAAAAAGGTGTTTGGAAAGAATCATAGATTTGGCATTTTGGGGCAAAATAGTATATATTTGTTAAACGAATAAAGGCTTTCTAGTGGCGTTTGGTGGAAAAGTTCTTTGTTTTTGTTTCCCCCCTCTTTTTGACGAAACTGCATTTGGGACAAGTATAGCAGTCAGCCGTGGGAAGTTTTTTCAGCAGATGTACTATAATAACTGATTCGATTGTAGCCATGGCTGCATGGCTGCAACTAAAATAAAAACTTGAATCGGGCTTGGAAACATACAGGCAGCCAATGCAAGCAGGCCAGAGTCAGTCTTACGTGTTTGAATCTTCTGGTCCCCGTTACCAATCTGGCTGCCACATTTTGCACAAGCTGCAGCCCTGCATAGTAAATATGCAGTAATCTAACTTCGAGCACAGACAACTGAAGACATTGTTTCTTAGAGCATAGACAACTAAATACAGGTTATCCCTGTCTAGATAGGGCTGTAGCTGGGCCACCAATCAAAGTTGGTAGAAGGCACTCCATGCCACCGAGGCCGTCTGAGCCTCAAGTGACAGAGATGTTTCTAGGAGAACTGGCAAGCTACAAACTTTCTTGATTACTGACTCCAAGAGGAGCAGAAGCAGAGAAGAGGAGCTGCCCCATCTGGACTAGAAGCTACAAAAGGAAGCCAGCTCCCACAGAGCAAGCCAGAGCGAGTGAACAGGGAGGGCAAACAAGTGTTCGTAACAGGGAGTTTAGTGGAAGAGGAGGCCAAGGCAAGGAGGAGAGAGGCCTCAAGTAAATCCAGGAGGCTGCCAATTCAAAGAGGCTGTATGCTTGCCATGTGCTCCTGAGTGCTGAGTCCAGGGGCACATCCTGAGAGTTGCTGCAAGGCCTGAAGTGTTGTGGCCTGATTTCTTTCAGCAGCTGAGTGGGCGGGGAGTCTCATTCTGATTCCTGACTCCAAGCTGATCAGAAGCAGAGAAAAGGAGCTGCCCCAGTTGGACTAAAAGCTACAAAAGAAAGCCAGCTCCCAGGGAGAGAGCGATCAGAGAGAGTGAACACGGAGGGCAAACAGGAGTTTGTCAGGGAGAGTTCAGCAAGGGAGGTCAAGGGGGAGGTCCTTAACAAAATTTATAGTAGGGGACTTTGTTGTGTACCTTCAGGGAGGACAGGACAAAGCACAGGCAATTCCAGTACAATCAGAAAGGAAGAGACAAAACTGAAATAGAGAATATGGACAGAAAGGAGTGTTTAGTGGTGGTGACCTGCAAAGTGTGTGCAATGTTCATGTTCCTGCCTGAGATCAACATGGTGTATACCTGCAACAAGTGCAAGCTAGTTGCACTATTGAAAGAAAAAATGAGAGTACTTGAGCGGCGAGTGTCCACCCTCCAAGGAATAAGAGAGGGCGAAGAGTTCTTAGACAGAATAGTAGAACTGCAACACAACAGCAACAAGAAGCACAAGAGATTGAAGAGCAACAGCAAGCTGAAGCAGAAGTGGACACTGCTGAGATGAGGAAAGTCAATGAAGAGGAAACTCCCTGGAAAAGGGTGACAGGAGCAAAAGAAATAGAAGGCATTCTGCACCAGTGGAACCATTAGAGTTATGTAAACGCTTTTAGCTACTGGAGGATGAGACTGGAGAACAGCCTGCAGAGGAAGAATTACAGGGGACCCCATGCAACAGTGAACAAGAGGCAGAACGTCAGTCAACCAAGAAGAAGAGAAGAGTAGTCGTTGTGGGAGACTCCCTGCTGCGTGGGATTGAAACCCAAGTATGTCGTGAAGACCCATGGACTCACCAGCTATGCTGTCTCCCTGGAGCACAGATTAGAGATGTGACTGAAGGGTTGACAAAGCTTATAAAGTTCACTGACATGGGAAGGAAATTCAAGAACTTTGGGGCCCAGATAGTTTTCTCATCCATCCTCCCAGTTCTTAGAAGAGGATTAGAAAGGGGGAAAAAGTGAATGACTGGCTACAAAGGTGGTGAGGATGTGAAGATGGTCTGCTTGGAAGATGGTCTGCTGGCAAGAGATGGGTTGCACCTCACAATGACTGGGAAGAATGTGTTTGGCCACAGCATGAAGGACTTCATCAGGAGGCCTTTAAACTAAATCCTAAAGGGGCAGGAAATGTAAACTTCAAGGCAACAATGGATGAAGGCCCATGCACCATAACACAAAGAACAGCTCCAATAGGAATGAAGCCAGACTACAAAGCACATGGTCTTGGATGTCTGTATACTAATGCTCAGAGTATGGGAAACAAAAAGAATGAACTTGAACTCAGAACTATGATAAGTAAGATCCCATGGCAAGTGGCCCTTATGAGAAAAACAGTCCAAGATGGGTGGGAGTTTTTAAAAAAGGCAATTTTAAAGGCACAATTACAATTCCAAAAAGGAAAAAAGAAGAAAACAGAAGAAACCAATGTGGCTCAACAAAAAGCTTAGAGATGACCTAAAACAAAGAAAGGATACACATAGGAAGTGGAAGGAAGGCCAGACTACAAAAGAAGAGTACAGACAGATAGCACAGAAGTGCCGAAATGGCACCAGGAAGGCTAAAGCTGAGAATAAGCTGAGACTAGCAAGCGATGCTAAAAGGAATAAAAAGGCTTTCTTCAGATGCGTGAATAGTAAAAGACAGAGAAAAGAAATGGTGGGTCAACTGCTTAATGAGGATGGCAAATTGATAACAGATGATAAAGTACAGATTATATTGTATTGTATAATCTGTTAAATTTGGTGATTAGTTGCAGGGTGGGTACGCGTACAGAGAGTGACTACCTTCCTTTAATGGTACTCCTGAACCTTAGGGATCAGGAAGTCCATGCAGATCATGGACTTTGGATCTTCCCAGAGCCTGAAATTAGAGCCTCACGTGTAAGATGGTCTGGCAGGTTAGATAACAACCTACGGCTATTGTTACACTCAGAAAATTGTCTTAGATTACGAGACACTTTGCTAACTGCAGGGTTCTCGCAAACTGTCTTAGAGTCGTATCAAGAGATTATTTTATTCTTTCAAAACTGTTTGACTCGAAAACCACCACCCCCATATGTCCCTCCCTGTAGATCCAAACCTTGGTTTGACCAAGAATGTGTGGATATGAAGAAATCCTTAATAGATAAATACAGGGAATTAGATTTGCTGACTCTACCCTCTGAATGGTTGTCTTTAAAGAAGAGACATAAAAACTTGATTAAGGAGAAAAAGAATCAGGCGCGGAGAGCGGATTGGCAGAATCTAATTGTCGCTTCAAGGGCCACCTTTTGGAGAATTGTCTCCTCTGGTTGGCAGAGTAAACCAGGTAGAATGGACTTTCATATTCCTGTTAAGACCTGGGAACTATACTTTAGTGAACTGTATGCAGAAAGACAAACTGGAATCTTACTGTCGCAAACTGAACTGGCGAATGTCCCCGATTGGCCTCCCGTTTCTATTTCTGAAATTAACAGCCTTATTTCTAAACTTAAACAAGGTAAAGCACCCGGGAGTAACAATATTCTTCCTGAGATGCTTAAGGCCAATATGGAGTGGTGGGCCCCTGTTCTAGCAGTCTTATTTACTTGTATCAATCGGACAGCATGTATACCAGAGGACTGGGGCCTTGCTACAATTGTTCCGATATATAAAAAAGGGAAAAGAGGGGACCCCGCTAATTATAGGCCAATTAGTCTGCTGAGCATTGTGAGTAAGTTGTATGCTAGTCACCTCCTTGAGAAACTTTTAAGCTGGATGGAGGAGGAAAATCTTCTGGAAGATGAGCAGGCAGGCTTCAGACCTGGGCGTTCCACAGCGGATCAAGGACTTGTACTACAACATTTGGCTGAGAAATACTCCTCTGCTTCCGGAGGGGCACTTTACACAGCCTTCATCGTCTTTAAGTCTGCTTTTGATTTAATCCCGAGAGACAGGTTGTGGCAAAGGCTTGAGGATACCAACATTGATAGGCGATTGCTTATTCGTAGCCTCTATAATAAAATGTGGGTGCAGGTGAGATGCGACCGTGTAGGCCATCTGACCAGAGCAATTCCAACTCACATTGGTGTTAGACAGGGCTGTGTTCTTGCCCCCACCTTGTTTAACATTTATATCAACTCTTTGGTCAAGGGGCTCTCTGAGATAAACTCTCACCCTCCCAAGTTGGCACATAGATCGTTGTCTATTTTACTATATGCAGATGACGCGGTACTTCGCTCTTTGACATGCATTGGCTTGAGGCGGTTATTAAGAGCTTTAGGCGTCTATTGTAAAACCGAAAAGTTGGTAATTAATTACACTAAATCTAAAGTCTTGGTTTTTACCAGAAAGCAGATTAAACATCATTGGCAGATAAATGGGCATTTTATTGAACAGGTTAAAACTTATAAATATTTGGGAGTCATCTTTCAATCGTCTGGCTCATGGAGGAGTCAAATCTCTAAAGCCATTGCAAATGCACAGAGGAGCGCCAAATCACTAATTTCTTTTTTTTATGCCACAGGAGGACAGTGCATACCATCAGCCTTACAAGTGTTTCCCGCCAAGGTGTTAACACAATTGCTTTATGGTGCACAATTCTGTACTTACAGCAATTTTACTGCTATGGAATCCACCCAAACAAAATTTCTGAGAAATATTCTTTGTCTTCCAAGCTGTGTGCCCAACATACTTCTACATCTAGAGACAGGTCAAATCTCGGTTGAATCCCGTGCCTGGAGGTACAAGTTAAACTTCTGGCTAAAAATGACATTCTCTCCTCAAGGCTTGGCCCCTTTGACTCTGACTGATGCATTTCAGTCCAAATGGAAAAGGGCTGTGAATGAAAAATTGTGTACTTTGGGTTTCTCGCGAAATGCCATTTTGATATTAGGCCTTTCAAAAGCCAAGGAGGATATATACCAGCGTATTAGTGACATTGAGTTACAAAATCATATAAGAGCAGCAACCCCATATCCTGAATTTAGAGATAGGGGGCAGGCTCTCCTTCCTGCAACATATTTAACTTCTTTAACTATTCCAAAATACAGGAAAGCGTTCACGCAGACTAAATTTAATGTGCTTCCCTCCGCATTTTTGGAGGGTAAATATAATAATATTCCATATTCTAAGCGCCTATGCCCCTGTAAAGCTGACATGATCGAAACTGTGGATCATGTATTGTTGTACTGCTCCTTTTATTGTGATTTTCGGCATACTTTCATCACTCCTATTTTACAAGGAATACCTGGGAGATCTGATGTGTTCTATACAGACTATCTTTTGGCTGATCAGAACTCTCAAATAACCTCCAAGGTGGCTAAATTTTGTGCTGCGGCAATTGCTTGTCGGCATGGGATGATATCGTCTGATTGTGATAATATTTTAATTTCTTAAAATATGTGGGACATGTACTAATTAATTGTTACCATATATTGTTTTATTCATAGTTCCATTTCATTCTGTCGGTTTGGGAATATTATATGTGCTCATATTGTTGTGGGTTTTTTTTCTTAATTTTTTTTTATTTTAAAACACAAAATAAACATCTTACAAAAAAGAAACAACAACACAACATATTACATACATTTTGAATAAATGTTGAATACATATATAAGATAAATATTAACTATAACCTATCCTATCATTACATATATAATCATTCTAAACATATAAGTGCACCCTCCACCTCGGGATCTATTCCTGCTTCCAAAATCTCATATTTTCTTCCGCTGGCGGTTTCCCACTTCCCTTAGTGAACACAAATATTAGGAACTGTTTCCAGATTCCTTCAAACTCATTTATTTTAATTATGCCTTTCCTCCACTTAATATTACAAGTCAATTTATCATTAATAGCTATATCCCAAACTTCTCTATACCACTCTTCAATAGAATATTCCCCCTGAATCTTCCAGTTCCTAGCTATCATCAATCGTGCTGCAGTCAGCAAACTCGATATCAATTCTTTAATTTCTTTTCCACATTTTAAATCTTCAAATAGTGACAGTAATGCAAGCTTTAGTGTTTGTTCTATTTTCATTCCCACTATTTCTTCAATTTCCAAAAACACCATCTTCCATAATCTTTGTACATATTTGCATTCCCACCACATATGTAAATACGTTCCTTTTTCCCCACAACCTCTCCAACAATTTGTTGAATGCTGCTCATTTATCTTATTCAATCTAATCGGGGTTAGGTACCACCTCCACAAAATTTTGAAGTAATTCTCTTTTATTCTCACTGACATACTTCTCAACACTCTTTGTTTCCACAGTCCCTCCCAGCTCTGTCGCCCTATTTGTACCTTCAAATCTGTCTCCCATACCATTTCCCCTGAGCTATCCCTTAACTCCTTTTCTAACAGTATTTTATATATTTCGCTCATTAACCCTTTTAAAACTATACTACCTCCTTTACCTTTTTCCTTATTTACTATTAACTCTTCAAACTTCGTCATTTCTCTACAAACTCTATTATCTTTAATCCACTTTTTATTCCATTGTTCTAATTGCCCATACTCTAACCAAGATAATTTTTCCTCCTTTAACAAATCTTCCATATCTTCTCTTGTATTTATATCTCTTAACCAATCCTTTAATTTCATTTTATTTTTCTCTTTTAGTATTTTGCTTAATCTACCCTTCAGTTCCTCTGGGAAATTCTTTAACATTATTACCGGTGATAAGGGAGAGTTGTTCGGAAGCAACTTCCCTTTAAATTTACTCCAAATTTCCCATTGAGACCTCAGGAGTGGATTATCTATACTTTCAACCCACTTTCTCCCTCCTTCCTTAAAAAAGACATTTTCCAAACTCATCTCTACATTACTTGTAGTTTTATCCTCCATCCAATCTAAATCTCCTACTCCTATAATTGCTTCTACAATATGTCGTAATCTATTTGCTACATAGTATAATTTTATATTTGGGAGACCCAGTCCTCCTTTTTTTTGGCTTAAATACCATTTATTCTTATTTACCCTCGCTTTCTTTTCTCCGTTACAATATTTAATAATAATATTTTGCCAACTTTTTACCTCAATTTCTGAAATTTTTATTGGTAACATCCTAAGCACAAAATTAATTTTAGCTAAAATCTTCATTTTTGTTAGTGCTATTCTTCCAAACCAAGATAGATTTAATCTTTTATATTTTTCCAATTTTTCTAATACCTCTTTCTTTAACCTCGTTAAGTTCTCCTTTTCTAAATTATCTAGGTTTTTTGTAATTTTAATTCCCAAATATTTAATCTCCTCCTTAACTCTCATTTCTATTCCCTTATACTCCCATTCCTTTTCTTCCTTCTTAGTATAATTAAACAAAATCATCTCTGATTTGGACCAATTTATTCTTAACCCTGTAGCTTCTTCAAACTCTCTCAATTGAGATTTAATTCTATCTATTTTTCTTATTGGGTTCTTAATAGTCAGTAGGGTATCATCCGCAAACATATTCAATTTTATTCCCCTTACCTCTCCAATTCCTTCTATCTCTCTGTCATCTCTTAATGCATTCGCCAATACTTCCATTACCATTACAAACAGGACCGGCGAGAGCGGACATCCTTGTCTTGTACCTCTGGCTAGTTGTATCTTTTCAGTGAGTCCATCGTTTACCACCACTACAGCTGTATTTTGGGAATATAACTGTTCTATTATAGTTTTAAATTTATTTCCAAATCCCATTTTATCTACAATAATCTTTAATGCCTGCCAGCTCACACAATCAAAAGCCTTAAAACTATCCAATGCCAAAATTCCTGCCTTGATGCTTGATTTTTTTATTGCATGTATTGCGTTTAAAACTCTTCCCACTAAACTATGCATCTGCCTTCCTGCCACAAATCCACATTGATCTTCTCCTATATATTCTGATATAAATTTATTTAACCGTTTAGCCAAAATAGATGAAAAAATTTTTGCATCCTGATTTATTATGAAATAGGTCTATATGAATCAGGGATAGTCATATCTTTATCTGGTTTTGGAATTAATATTATCAATGAGTGTTCCCATGATTCTGGTATCTTCTCTCCTATTAATATAGCGTTATAGAGTTTCACTAATTTCGGAACTAAAAACTCCTTAAAAACTTTATAATATTCTGATCCTAAACCATCTGCTCCCGGTGATTTACCCACTTTCAAATTATCAATTACATCTTCTACTTCTCTTTGAGTTATTACGTTCTCCATTTGCTCTTTATGTATTATTTTTATTCCCTTCTTTATATACCTTCCAATATATTCCTCCAACTTTTCTTTTTGAGTTTCTTTACCCTCATATAATTCCTGATAAAATTTCTGAAAAACTTTTATTTTATCCTTCATTGTATAACAATAATTCCCTTGATTATCCTTCAATGCTTCTATCCCGTTTCTCCCCTTTTCCTTTTGTGTGAGTCTGGCAAGCAATCTAGAATTCCTATTGCTATTTTCAAAATACTCCCTTTTCATATATATTAAAATTTTTTGGACCTCCTCTAATTTTAATTTTCTAATTGTTTCTTCTTAGCTTGTATTTCTACTAATTTATATTTATTTTTGCTCTGCCAATATTCTTCCTCCAAACTTCTAACTTCTAGCTTCTCCTGCTCTGCATGTTGTTGTCTTTTTAAACTGCACATTTCTCTAATACAAATTCCTCTTACTACAGCCTTCATGGTGTCCCAAACGACTGACCCAGCTGTTCCTCCCTTTTCATTAATTTCCCATGACTCTGACAATTCCTTCTGAATATTTTCTACCACTTTATTATATTTCAATATTTTTGTGTTCAATTTCCATCTATACGCTTCTTTATAATTCTTCTTAATTGCAAATTCTAAACTTAACAGTGCGTGATCAGTTACCTTTATTACCCCCATTTCCATTTTACAAATCATAGTTGCAAAATCTTTTGAGACAAATATATGATCTATCCTGGAGTATGTATGATGAACTGGGGAATAATATGAAAACCCAGGCTTAACCCCATTAAGTAAACGCCAAGAATCCACATAATCATTCTCTTTTACTAATTTATTCAATATAGTGATATCATTTCTCTTTTCAACGTTAGTGGGGTTTGACCTGTCCCATCTATTATCCATAACCATATTAAAATCCCTAGCTAAGATAACATACCCCTCCTTAAATTCTTCTATTTCTTTAAATAATTTTATAAAAAACTCTCTATGTCTCTCATTTGGGGGCATAAACATTAATTAATGTATATACCTTTCCTTCAATTTTACCTTTTATCATAAGATATCTACCACTATCATCCTTTTTTGTAGCTTCTAATATAAAACCACTTTTTTTAGAGATCAAAGTGGCCACTCCATTTTTTTTGAGGTCCCCAATGACTTTTCATAATAAACTAGCCACTTTAATTTTATCATATTTGCATTCTCGAACCCTTGATGTGTTTCTTGCATCATTATAATGTCAGATCCTTCTTTATTAAACATTTGTTCTATTCTCCTCCTTTTCACGACTGCCCCCAAACCTTTAACATTGAGTGTTGATACTTTTATTTTTTTATCCATATTCACCCTTTTGGAGTCTCTTCCGATCCCTTGTGCTCTGAAACTCAAATTCACATACATAAAAACACAAACACCATAACATAACCCTCAATCCCCTTACTCTAACCCCTACCCTTCCCCCTCCCCCCACCTCTTTCCCCCCCAAATCCCCATAAGTCTAATACTCCAGCCATCTACTTTAGGGGGGAGGGGGGGAGGCAGTGCTGCGCCTGGCCGGCAAGGTCTCTTATGCTTAACCTTTCAATCTACAATTATCTCATAGTACAGTTAACAATTCTATTACACCCCAGATGCCCCAGCCTCATCTCCCCCCCACCTGTTCCAATCACACTTGCCTCCTCATACAGACCCAAGCTCTTCAATAACTCCTTACCCTGATCCAGAGAGGTTACTCTGTGCTCCCCCTTTCCATATGTAAATCTTAGAAAAACAGGATAACCCCACGAATATGTGATTTTTTTCTTCACTAATATTTCAGTTATTGGCTTAACACTGCGTTTCCAATTCAATGTATGTTGACAAAGATCATTATAAATTTGCACTGATTTGCCTTTGTACTGTATCTGGGCCATAGATCTCAGTTTCTTCATGATTTGCTCTTTTTTATAATAATTACCAAATTTCACCAAGATATCTCTAGTAACCCCTTTATAGTTTTGCCCCCCCCCCCCCCACTCTATGGACTCGATCAATTTCAGATTCTTCAATTTGGAAATCAGGCATCAACTCTTTAAACCAATTCAAAATTATTTCTCTCAAGTTTTCTCCTTGTATTTGAATTAAATGTTTTATTCGAAGCATTGAACGGCGATTTTGATCTTCTAAAGCTATCAGCCTTAATTCGTGGTCTTGGAACTGCACATTAGTCGATTTTTCAAAAGCCTCTTGTTTCTTCTGGGTCAGGTCTGCTCCCGCCTTCAAATCCTTAATATCCTTAACGTTCTGCAAGATTTTATCAGCTAGCACACGCATCTGTTGATTAAAGTTTTCCGTTTGCTGATCCATTTTTTTAAAAATGATTGTGTTATTTTCTGCAATAACAGTTTTGATTTCAGCTAAGGTGGCTGGCTGGCTGCCAGCTGCTTTTCCACCTTCAGCCATTTTTATATCTTCAAATGCTGGGTCTGTGCTTTCCTGTTCTTCTTCGGAAACTAATTCTTCCAAATGGGGGAGATTATGGTTACTGGGTCGTTTCTTAGACCACTTAACTTTTGCAATTTCTTTTTTAATCCTTCTTTTTATATCCGACATGGGTCATAAATCTCCGCCTTAACTCCTGGCTCCCCTTCTTAGCAGTTTATTATGTCTTCTGTGTGCTTTCCACTACTTAATCACTCTTTCTTCTCTGGGGGGGGGAATTACACCACATATAAAAACAGCATTCACTGGGGGAGACCGAAACAAGCCATAAACACAGTCCCGAAAGTCCCGGCAACACCAAACTTCGTCTCCCCTCCGACGCTGCAATCACTCCAAACTGCAGATCACCTCCCCCCCTTAATCACAATTTAGCACACCATCCATCGATCAAACTGCCCCTGAGTTGCTTTCCTCTTTATATAGCCAGTTCTTTAGAGCTCTTCTCCGCTCCAATAAAAAGTGAGATTCGCCATAAATCAAGTCCTCGTCTCTAACAAAAACAAACCATTAACTGCTGTAAATAGCAGTTGGTTTTGATTTCCACAGAGACGCACCACAGAAACGTTCCATCTCACTTTAAATCCTTTAAATCCTTTCAACTTTACTTTACTCTATTATCAGCAACTTAAACACTTAATATTCATAGTCCTTTTCTATCATGTTGCTTGAGATTTATGCCCTTTTAAAAAGAGATAATTGATTTTCCCGGCAAGGCCGGTTGGAGAATTAAAAAATCCTTACCAGCTCGCCGCTCTGACCATGTTACTCCGCTTCTGAAATCTCTTCATTGGCTTCCAATTCACTTCAGAATCCACTATAAACTTCTCCTGTTAACCTTCAAAGCTTTTCACGGTCTAGCTCCTTCCTATCTTTCCTCTCTCATCTCACACTATTGCCCCGCTCGTGCTCTTCGCTCCTCTGATGCCATGTTTCTCGCCTGCCCAAGGGCCTCTACTTCCCTTGCTCGGCTCCGTCCATTTTCTTCTGCTGCCCCTTACGCCTGGAATGCTCTTCCAGAATATTTGAGAACTACAAGTTCAATCGCAGCTTTTAAAGCTCTGCTAAAAACTTTTCTTTTTCCTAAAGCTTTTAAAACCTGATGTTGTGCAGACTTTATACTGTTAGTTTTACCCTACCCTGTGCCTGCTTACCCTACCCTGTGCCTGTTTGCATTCTCTTCCCCTCCTTATTGTTTTACTATGATTTTATTAGATTGTAAGCCTATGCGGCAGAGTCTTGCTATTTACTGTTTTACTCTGTACAGCACCATGTACATAAATGGTGCTATATAAATAAATAAATAAATAATAATAATAATAATAATAATAATAATAACATGGCTGCCAAGCTCTGCCCCCCTTGTTGTGTTGTTTTGCTGGTCTTGTGACCTTAAATAAAATTCATTCATTCAGTAAAGACCAAACTGCGCAATTCCTACTTTGGCTCAGTCTCCTCCCAAAAGCAGGTCTATGACCCCGCTGGAAAAAGTGAAGTACAAGCTGAAGCGGCAGGATTGCAGTTTGAGATTTTATTTATTTATTTGTTTATTATTTATTTATTAATTATATTTCTATACCGCCCAATAGCCGGAGCTCTCTGGCAGTTCAGAAAAATTAAAAACATTCAAAGTATAAAACAACAGTATAAAACCATCATATAAAATACAATATAAAAGATCAACCAGATAAAAACATTAGCAATGCAAAATTACAAATTTAAAACACCAAGTTAAAATTTATTTATAGACTGTTAAAATGCTGGGAGAATAAAAAGGTCTTCACCTGGCGTCTAAAAGCATATAATGTAGGTGCTAAGCGAACCTCCTTAGGGAGCTCATTTCACAGCCAGGGTGGCACAGCAGAGAAAGCCCTCCTCCTAGTAGCCACCTGCCTCACTTCCTTTGGCAGGGGCTCACGAAGAAGGACCCCTGAGGATGACCTTTGGGTCTGGGCAGGTACATATGGGAGGAGGCGTTCCTTCTTATGATCAAGGAATGCCTAATTTCTTTGAATGCTTTTAAATCTCCAGGGCCTGATGAACTGCATCCTAGAGTAATGAAGGAGCTAGCAGAAGAACTCTCAGAACCACTGTCTATTATCTTTGTGAAATCATGGAAGATTTCACTGTGAAGTGCTGGATGACTGGAGGAGGGCTAATGCTGTCCCTATCTTCAAAAAGGAGGAACCTGGGAACTACAGACAAGTCAGTCTGACATCCATTCCTGGGAGATTTTTGGAGCAGATTATAAAGAAGTCAATTTTTAAGCACCTTGAAAACAATGCAGTGATTACTAGAAGCCAGCATGGATTTGTCAAGAACAAATCCTGTCAGACAAATCTGATCACATTTTTTGATCGGGTAACAAACCTTGTGGACTGTGAAGATGCTGTGGACATAATATATGTTGAGTTTAGCAAAGCTTTTGACCAAGTTCCCCATGATATTCCAGTTAACAAACTAGCTGAAAGTGGGCTAGATGGAACAACTATTAGGTGGATCTACAGTTGGCTACAGAAGCGGACTCAAAAAGTGCTTATCAACGGTACCTTCTCAAACTGGGAGGCGGTAGCAAGGCCCAGTCCTGGGCCCAGTGCTCTTCAACATTTTTATTCACTATTTGGATGAGGAGATGCAGGGAACACATCAGATTTTCAGATGACACAAAATTGGGTGGGATAGCTAATACCCTGGAAGACAGAAACAAACTTCAAAGTCATCTTGATAGGCTGGATTGCTGGGCTGAAAACAACAGAATGAAATTTAATAGGGATAAATGGCAAGTTCTACACATAGGAAAAAGAAACCAAATGCAAAGTT